>NC_056734.1:741937047-742039547 GCF_019279795.1 Protopterus annectens | reverse complement strand
ATCAGAATCTAACACAGTCCTAACTAAACCTTTCCAGAACTAGTGATATTAGGTGGACAGGTGGCGGAATACACGTAATGACTAATGACAACATGTATGAGTCATAAACAGCATGTACCTCGACAAATGTGTATGAATACATATGCTCTGGGACTGTCAATGTGTCAGTTTAATAGTAACAATCATCTAAATGTGTCCCTTAGGGTGTTATGCAGTGTCCCTGATTTAGTGTTCATTCTCCCCCATTCATATGTGAGGTCTGCTAGTGACGGAAAACACATATTCCACTGACTACCTTAGGTAGATGATAGCATAATAGGTTGGGGTTACCACCTGTTCACCTTTCCTAGGGACACTCCCCTTTGGGCAGTTGTATCCTGCAAAATGAATGTTATTATGGCACATGGCCTGTGATTTTGGGCAAAGAATCCATATATTGTCTGTAGTAGTTGCATAAAACAATTATGTTGTATCTGAAACACCTAGATGTTATGGGAAACAGTATTAGCAACTATAATGCTTCAATAACCTTTACTTATGCAAACCAGTAAAGTGGTCTATTTTCTACTGGCTGTGGGTATGTGTTGCCCTGCCAAATCTGACATCTCTACATATAGGTCCTATAGGGCTGTCACCTTTCCAAATGGCCAAAGTGGGACCTGTTCCATAGAAATGTCTGACGTACCAGGTCAGAACATACCTACAGCCATGCATAGTACAGAACTATACGTATTAGCACAAATAAAAGCTTAGTCTAGCAGCAGTCCAGTTGCTTATGCTACTTCACATAACATATAGAAGTGTCATATATACAATAACTGTTGCATGCAACTATTAGAGAAACGCAGAATATAATATTGTCCTGTAATCAGGACATTTGCTATGTCTTGACTATTTTCGCATGACACATACGCCTAAGGAGGGACTGCCCACGCAAAGTGCGACAGGTGTTAATCCTAAAGTCTCACCTCGGCCAATTTAAAAGGTGGCAAACCTACAATAGGTATGCGGTAGCATGACCCGGCAGATGGACGTGGGTCCCAAAACACATTTACTTGTCTGCATTGCAGAGTATCAGTTCCCATGTATCAGCCAGATGGGAGCAGATTGTATATCACGCATATAATATGATTAACTCACTGGACAGGCCGCCAATTCCGTACAGTAAAACGCCATGCCGTCGCCTAATGGTCAGCCATACCCGATACTGTAGTCATGTAGTCCAATGTAATAGGCATCACAATGGATCATGCCCACCCAGCGTGAGTGACACATGCAAGCACCAATGTCGGTGCATGTGCAAGTGAGGGAGCGAGTGGGTGTAAGCGTGTTTGGCTACCAGTATGCGAGTATTTTACTGGTAAAGAAATGTGGAGTCTAACCAAGTGTAAGAAGCTGTAACCAGAGGTCAGCAGTGCTTAACACCATGTAAACCCATGCACAACCACTCCCAACTGCTTCAGTGTGCCTTACTCACTCCATATCCAATGGGCTTGTTCTGGCCACAAACAAATAACCGTCTTTTGCAAGGGTTGGTAGCTACACCCTGCCCACACAGCTAATGTGAATTACCAATACACCATGGCAAATATACAGACAATAGACAGTACCACACACATACCATACAGCACAGTCATCCAACAGTATAGCAATGTACCGGCAGATATGTCCGGATCACTGGTGTTTGCAGACCTGGCCATCTTGTGTTTACATGTGTGAGCATGCCCAGTATGACCATTCCGCATGTTGTCGACTGACATTGCTGTCATACCTTCATGTGTTTGAGCAACTGTATTGCATGTGTTACATCTCCAGGTAGTCAGTACTGTGGTGCCGACCTCTGCGTTGTACACTGACAGGTGGCATGCTGTGTCTGCAGGGTATCCATCGGTCATGTGGCATTGACAGTTGCTGCATTTCTGCACAGCGTGGTGGGACATCCAACTGTATCCACATTCCTACACAGCACCCAGGGGAGGGCGCACCTGATTGTTACATGTGTATGTTGGAAGGGGGGGCACACCTAACGCTTGTACACTTTTGCTACTACTGTACTGGTATGTCAGGTACTCCATTTCAGTGTGTAGACCTACCTATTGTGCTGGCTAGAGGCATACCAGTGTACTCCAGATCTTAGCTTTAATTACCAACATATTAGTTTCAGACATCCTAGCCTTCACAACCTATATCCAACTGCCTGGCCTGCTGTAGTCTGTCTGTGTGGGTCTGTGGGGGGGGGGGGGTGTCTTCCAGTGGGCATATTCAGAGCCCATAGTACAGCATTTGTCTGTCTTGGTCTACACCTGGCTGCTTGAGACTTGTGTGGGCTGTATGGACACACATAATGCTCAGCCCATTACCCACAGTGGGTTATGACACCCTGTGTACTACTGGCTACTATAGTGACCACGGTATGTGCTACAGATGTCATGATGCCACTGTGGATGTCTACTGTCTGCTGCCTTAACATTCGGCCACCAAATTCCCTTGCATGCTCACATGCATACCATAGCTACAGGTAACAATGCATTCTAATACTACTGCCAATTGGCAGGTTGATTGACTTACCTTGAGGGTGCGCCAGACCTGAGGATGGTGCTGGAGGGCTGCCTATGTTGGATGCACACAGTGCACTTCCTATACATGGCTGAGCACAGGTAGTGTCATGTTTGGCATCCCTTTTACTGTCTGTGTGAGTCAGAGAGGCTGACATTCCCTGGGTACCTACTGTGTCAGTGCATATGCTATGCGTTGACTCTTTGCCAAGGCCAGGTCATACTGGACATGCCTCCTTCCGCCTACTGGGTCTGGCTCAGGTTGTTCCTCCACTGAGTCATTCTGTGCCTGTACAGGCCTTGGAATTGGTGGGGGAGGGCTGTGTGGCCTTGCCCCATGCTGTTCCTGCTGCAGCTGTTTCTGCAGGATCATATTGTGTAGCATAGCACATACCATAACAATTTGGGTGCATGTAGCTGGTGAATACTGCAAGGCTCCACCAGATGTGTCCAGACACCGGAACCGTGACCTGAGCATCCCAAACACATGCTCTATTATATGTCTTGCCTGTGCGTGTGCCTCATTATGGTGTAGTTGTTCAGGTGTGTGTGCATTTCTGATGGGTGTCATCAGCCACAGCTCCAGTGGGTACTCGGCATTCCCCACTAGGTGACCATAGGGGATGTCCATATTGGCAAAGCTGTGGTACAGCTGCGTCCAATGCCATATATCAGAATCGCCATAGCTTCCAGGGCAGCCAGCACACACATTCAGTATAATGCCCTGGGCATAGCATACGACCTGGCAGTTGATGGAGGGGATGACCCTGCGGTTAATGTAGGCCCTACCCTCCTCACCGGGTGGTGCTTTTGATGCATACGTGCGTGCAGGCTATAGCACCCACTACCCCAGGGTAGTCTGCCATTTGGTGGAAGAGACGCATATTGCTGGACAACACCTCACATTTGTTGAAATGTATGTGCTCACTGGCATGTGGTGACATGGCATCCAGGAACTGGTGGAATACTCTGGATGCAGATGCCTGTGAGATCCCCATGATATCCCCAGTTGTGCTTTGGGAGGTACCTGTGGCTAGTATACCTAGGCCTACACATACCTTGGTATCCACTGGGATGGGTTCCCCTCGGCCTGTTCAATGTGTCAGGTGTAGCCGGCACAGCTCAACAATCTGGTTTAGGTGGTCTCTGTCCACCCCATAGTGCTCCACGATCTCCAGCTCATGTAGCCCCTGGTAGGTTACCCTGGGTCTGTACAGTCTTCTCTGTCTGCTCACTGAGGGTTTTTCGGCAGCATTCACATCCTCACCACCCTCAGCCTCCTGCACATGTTGGTCTATGTTGCCTGCTGCAGCCCTTCTCATTTCATTGGATTGTTCTGTAAAATTTCCCTGCATGTATACACCGGTGGTGTGGAAAAACCCGAGGGTATGGTGCTTGCTCACTTTATCATAGTGTTCTGGGCCAGGCTGGGCCTGTAATCTGCTGATTGTGATAATTATCACCTGTTTGCCCAGGTTGTTCACCTTGACTACTCTCCTACTGCTGTTGTCCCTCCCAATTGCACTAGGCAGGTATAGACACACCCCTAGCTTAGGCATGGTAAGCCAGGAGCAATCTCGAGACACAGGGCTCCAATCTACGTACAGTATGCCTGACACCCCCCCCCATGCTTTCACCTATATTCGAGTCCTGCACCCAGCTATCTATACACATACACTCTTGGGATCTGCATCACAGCCTGGGGATAAATGTGATTCACTATTTTCCACCTCGTTTGCATAGTATTGTCTTCTAATGCATAGTTACATGACCCATACTGAGCCTCCCCAAAAATAACCACTGCTTACTGTCACACAGACCTGCACACAACTGGTTAAAAGTGCCTTACTATCACCGTATTCAATGACCCTTGTTCTTTCAAGCAACAAAACAACTGTGGCTCAAACTCGGGAACCTGCACACCACAGATGATGTGTGTTACCACTAAGCCACTAAGCCATGGCAGATATACAAACATCTGAGGTTATCACGTACAGATCATCCAGCATAGGCATTCAACAGTATAGGACATGTATTCCATCATGTAGATTTATGTGTGCTAATGTCCACACAGATATATATATATATATATATATATATATATGTGTATATATATATATATATATATGTATATATATATATATATATATATATATATATGTATATATATATTTGTATATATATATATATATATATATATATACACACACACACACGCATACGTAGATATAGAATATATATCTCAACAGCGGACCACGTGACACCAAAGCATTAGACAAGAATGAAAAGGAAACCACATGCACCTCCTGCATTATGTACTGGTGTTAATATCAAGGCAAGTGTGTTTCTGTGCATCACACGGGTTCAGACTGTATTAACGGTAAGATTAGGGCTCCTGACATTACTCGCCAGACCTATTGCTGAATGTATGTGTATGTCTTGCCAACCCAGTCTCTTGGCCGATTGTGACATTTATGGCCACTATATAGGAAAACAACAAAACACACTCCTCAACACATCCAGTAGCTAGCCATTCACAGACACCAACACATAGGATATGACTGCCAAACACACACACTTGTCATGCCTTGGAATAGAACCCCTACCTGTCTATTCTATCACACTACAGCATTATGAAGTTGCAGAACGCACTACCGAGATTACTGTGACACAGCACTCCCAGAGGTGTACTTCTAGGTGGGTGACATCATCAGCATTGGCAAATATGGCAATAGGGATTGAATGGAGTGTGAGCAGTCTAAAAGCATTATTCTGAACCTAAGCAGATGGAGACACACACACACAGTTGGCATGGCTGGGATTTGAACACAGATCTAAGTACCTTATCACACTACAGCATTACGCAGTTACAGAACACGCTACCGAGATTACTGGGACTCAGTACTCCCAGAGGTGTACTTCTAGGTGTGTGACATCATCAGCATTGGCAAAGACGGTGATAGGGATTGTATGGAGTGTGAGCAGTCTAAAAGCATATTTCTGTCCCCAGGCAGATGGAGACAAACACACTCCAGTGGTGGGATCAGGACAACTGCCTATCTCTGGACCACTATTACAATACTACATAGATATGAGCCGTGCCACAGACACTACACCTTTCAAGACTGTCAATATGACCTTCTAGGAATGTGGACATTGACATGGATGCTGGCAGTTACGATGTACATACCTGTGAACCTGTATGTCCAATGTAGGAATCCATCCTGAAGTGGGGTATGGCCATCTGTTGACTGGACAACTCCTATCACTATACAGGGTTACAATGGCCATACCCATATACAAAGAGGCACATAACCGACACAAGGTGTCACTAGGCATGCTCACACACTTAGTAGCACACGGCCATTTGGAATGCACTATGTGTCCATCTACACAATGTTATACTGGGCATGCTCACACACTTAGTAGCACAGGGCTGTTTTGTATGCACTCTAATTCTAAACACGGAAGGGCACAGTGGCCATGCTATTACATTTAGATATAAACAACACATTGTGATGGACTCGGTGTTGATAGTTATCATTGTAAGAATAAATGCTGCACTACATATATCTGGCACCGGTCTTCTACACAATGTCTGCTGCTGTCCGTCACCTTAGATGTACCAATCTAAACCTGGCACACTACTACCACCCGTGGTGATGTCCTGCCAGGAGTGGCTACTTCGCCCATATAGTGTCATTCATAGTCGAATGTCCTGAGACCAGGTTAACACCCTGACACCTACAGGACAACTAAAATGTATGTGTATGCTAAACAGTGCTAGATGTGTAGCATTCATAATCACAGCTGCCCAATGTAGATCCAACAATGGGGAATACTGACATCTGTGCAGTGAGGAACACCTGGCTGAAGGCTCAGTTGTGCACAATAGCACTACCACCGTATACCTTGGATACAGACATGTGGGCCATAACACCGGTATGGACTGCTCCAGGTGGTGGTGTCCCCATGTACATGAAGGCCACTCACATGTACTGACCAGTACACCCTCAAAAGGCATCACAGATGTGTCAGGTGCAGTTCACAGTGTCAAAAGTTGCATTCTAGGATATAGCCCTCAGACATCAGCATGTCCTTGGACCAGCAACACACATCCATACATGTGGTAGAACATATGATAGTACAACACCATGTGACCCATCACCAGTGGACTGTACCTAGCTCTACATCAACTGTGCAGACTACCCATGTACTGACACAGTTGCATCATGTGTTATGTAATGCAATGATACCACTGTTCGTAACCAGGTTGGCTGTATGCATAACAGGGGCCCTGGGTCCTATACAGCAGTAACAGATGACTGTTGCTGTACAGCAGTAAACACCCTCATGTTTGGATATGACATACATGTACCTGCCATGGATATGTACATGACACATACACACACACACACACACACACACACACACACACACACACACACACACAACACATATGTACATAGCATAGTTGTTGCTGTCCTTCGTGCAGACAGGTGGCTACAGCAATTACACACATGCACATGGAAGGTGGGTCCATGGCTGTTGAATGCTAACAGTACATAAGGTGTGATATCAGTGTTGACTGAGTTAACATTCCCTCTGTACTGGTTACCCATGACAACTATCATATCATACAACAGTCCATGTGTCATGTATGTCATCACACATGTCCACCAATTGCAATGCCTACAAACATGGCTAAATGACAGGAATGTAGGACCTACACACATGTATATGTAGTGGTGTGCATTCAGCTACCATGTGTGTGCAGTAGCTGATGTTTGCAGGTGACGTATGTCTTACTACAACATGCAGTTGCAATGCAGCCCAATCATTGCCAACTGTATATCGTGATATACTGACAGTACAGTAAGATGTACATCAGGTATGGACAGATGTGTGGACATAACTAAATGGTGGGCCAACTTTGCAGATGGATGTTTGCTGAAGACAGCTCACAGGTGTGTCACAAGCCGTCCTACAATAACATGTGCAAACACTAAGCTATGTTTCTGTTAATTGAAGGGGAACACATACAACCTACACAACAGTCAGGGTGTCACTGACTGCAAATCACTTGACACCTGTAACACTTAAGACCTCCCGTGTGCATATATCAGCACAATTGCCAAAGGTAGCATCGGTGCACATTGTAATGCGGGCAATATTGATGCATGTCTGTCATACGTATCATAAGATAGCAGGTGTTTGATTCACAGTACTGCCATGTGTGTTTTCTTGTGTGTCCATATATGCCAGGTATGGTGGGGAATACATCCCAATTGTTACTCACTCTCCTGTACACTGTTGTAAAGATCTGTACAAACTGCATTGTAGAAAGCAAGACATAGCAGGGGCGGGGTGTGTATCACACACATGTAAGCTATCTGTATGTGCATGACATAGGTGCATTCAATTGTGGACTCCCCAGTGTGTGTGTGTGTGCGTGTGCGTGTGTGTGTGTGTGTGTGTGTGTGTGTGTGTGTGTGTGTGTGTGTGTGTGTGTGTGTGAGTGTGTGTGTGTGTGTGTGTGTGTATGTATGTATGGCTGTCTGGTCCATGGAGTGAGGATGTATGTTACCATAGTGAACAGATAGAACCCCTAACCCCTCCAGGTGATGCAATCTACTACCCTGTTGATGCTGTCGATCTTGGGTATTACTGACTACCTGTACATGTGTATTCTCTGTGTCACGTCATGTGGGTGCACAGTACTCTAATGGTGATTACCACATAGGCAGGGGTCCTCATCTCAACACTATCAAGTGAGTGTGCGTGCGTGTGTGTGTGTGTGTGTGTGTGTGTGTGTGTGTGTGTGTGTGTGTGGGTGTGTGTGTGTGGGTGTGTGTGTTACAGTGTCATTGACCCCGTGAGTGTGGGCATGTTACTGTGTGTCTGAATACATGTGTGCAAATACCTGTGTGTGTGCGTGTGTGTGCACGTGTGTGTGTGTGTGTGTGTGTGTGTGTGTGTGTGTAGTTGTGTGTTCTCATCCTGTAATGTGAATGTGTATTACTGCTACACAGTGAGGCCTCAAGCTATCAACTGGCCTTTACCCTTGTCATCAGCTAGACTGCTATGTAAACTCCCCGCACCATGTAACTGTACCTGTGATGTCACCCATTATGTATGTCACGTCTCTAGCCACTGTAGCTTAGTACACAGCTCCCATGCTCCTGGATCAGTAAATGTGTAGACATCTTTGGAATGTCAGCCTTTCTAACAGTGAGGTTGAAGCTACGAATAGCATGCTGGCATTACCATACATACCTGTGAGTAGTCCACATTTACACATGGGAAACTGCAAATATTGACACTCAACGGCACATGCACACTCAACAGCACATGCAGTTAGACCTGAAGGAGTGAGGCAGGACCTCATGACCAACATGCTGTTACTGTTGTTACCAAGACACATACTGTGAATAGAAAACAACGCACAGTACACAACAATTGTAATATACACTTATCTCCCTATTCTGTTGTGCATCAGAGCATATGAGCATGTCCCTGCACCGATGGTGTGGCTGACAGGGATACGGCACAGGTATCATCATATGCACAGGGTGATGATGTTTGCCAGGGGCTTAGGTTGCACCAGTGGATGACATCATGTGTGTGGGTTAGGGCCTGTGATCTAATTGGCCATGTGTGGTTGCTATGCATGTGTGTGTTGCAGTGCCCTACAGATTTCTGGTGCGTGCGTGTATGCATGCACACAGTTCTGCCATGTGTCTGGCCTACACAGGGGTATTATTGACTGCTCCAGACTGTACAGACCAGGTTTTACAGCTCACTGTGTCCGGCCATGTGACCTGTGTCTGCCAGGGGTTGCACGGGCACTACCAGGCAGAGGTGCAGATTGGGTACTGTCCGATGACACATGTCCACTGGAACTGTCTCCCAGTTGGGACCATCCAGGGCCATGTGCACGTGGCCTGCTGTGTCCTGGTGTGGACAGCGCAGCACCAGCTGCACTGCTGCTGCTACCACCACTATGGGAGCAGGCATGTGAGGAAGCTCGTTCACGTAGACCTGCATCAGGTGATGTAGCTGGCCTATGTCCATGTGCCCTATGCCTCACTCCTACCAGATGTTCCATCACAGACAGCTCACACTCGTGGATTGTCATGCCATGGTCAAGGATTCCAACCATGTCACCCAATTGTCTGTCCAAAACCTCCGCAATCTGCTGTTGAGCATTGGCCAATGCCTGGATGTTGTAATTTAAAGAATGGATAGCAGGCCTCTGAAGGCTCTGCCCTTCTCTGTTCTGCCATTCAGCATGTGACTGTGCCACCATTACAGCCTGAAACATGCGTCTTGTGATACCAGCTGCTGAGCTCTGTCCTGCAGGGGCATGAAGGCCAGAGGTCCTCCTACGAGCAGCACTGGCCACGTACCTGTCAGGCCCATCTCCAGTCATTTGTCTGACACCATGGTGTGAATATACATCTTCCATAGCCACCACACTTTCTGTTCCAAGCTACCACATGCCAACTGTCCTTCCTCTATAGCCACTGGTGATGGGGTATGTGTTGGCATGAGATCTGTGCACAGGGATGAGGGAGATTTAGGTGGAACGGCAACCAATGGCACAAGATTCAGCCCCTGACAACCCTGCCTGTGCCTCAAGCATATGTTCATCATCAATGCTAGCGTCTATGGGGACACTAACATCAGATGGACTGCAGGAGGGTAACACACCTACATCACCTGTGAGGGCAGACAAAGACTCTACATTACAATACAGACACACACAGACACACACAAGACACACACAGACACACACCATGCAAGTGATTTGACAGAAGGCATGCAACATGCATATGATACAGCTGACGGCATGCAGCTCAGACAATAATAGTGGTAGTTATACATCCCTTGGTTGCACACAACAACATGCATGTGTCATAGCAGAAGATATGCATTTCACACAATCATGGTAGTAAGCATGCATCCCTGAGTTACACCATGTGGACCAGCACAGGTTAACAGTACACATGGCAGATGTGTGGCATATGACCTTGACATTAACATGTAGTATGACATGTAATCTGCTGACGTGTGCATTGACATGCATACATGTTTAAAACAATGGTGTCCTGTCACATATACAGTGGGTAATGGTGCCACATTGCAGTGTTGTCTGTCTGCCCTACAGATTAAATGCACATTTAGCAGATGTGCACGACCATTGCAGGGTATTATGAGGTGTCTATATTGCTATACAGTGTGAAGCACAGACACAGTGCCATTGCATGGAATCATGAGGCGTCTCTATTGCTATACAGTGTTAATTACAGACACAGTGCATAGCCATGACTGTGTGCTTACATAATGCATATATACTATTGATTGTGACCCACATCGCTGAGGTGTATACACACTAAACCATGATGTGAAATGTGTGACACAGGTCACTGAAGGCCAAACGGGTGACTCCCCTGCACATCTGCAAACATATTTTAGCTGCCTGGCAACCATGTCCACACATGGCAGACTTGTCAATACACCATGATGTCCCACATGACATTTGTGTACTACACACATGAGGTGCACGGCTGACAGTGATGCCCAACAGCAGCAAGGGAAATGTACTATATCTGTGACCTGATGTGGTTGTCTGTGTATGTATGTGGATGCTGTACAGGTGACTACTGTCATGCTGTGACACAGTCATGATGTTTAGTACATCTTATGTGGTCAAATGATGTTACACCTCCACAAGCTGTGTACAGGCCTGTAGGATGTCCAGTGTTCCACATCTGCAATATAACCATTCAACAAAGGCTATAGTTGGATGATGTGTAGGCAATGTACAACAAGGTATACACACACATCACATCTACTATGTGTTGCTACATGTCTCTGGCCATCCTCCATGGCCATTTGTGAACATGTGTTGGCCAAACGGTTGTGATGGCCATCTGTCTCACATGTCTGTGTTGTCCCATATGACATACACCCATAGATGTCATCTACTCCACTGTCCACAGGGTTATGCAGACAAAGGGTTGTACGTCTGGTATGTGGGGTATGTTTTATGGGATAGTGAGACAATGTTGCAGCCGGCCCACTACATGTCATGGACATGTCAGATGGCACATCACAATGTGTGCACTCATAGCAGGGCATAATCCACAGTGGTGAATCCTGTGGACTGCCCATACTCCAGCTCACTGTGTAGTACTGTTTGTGTATCCTACATGTGCAGTACATGTTCCTACATTGAACAACACCTCCACCGTTGTATGCACAGCTGTCCACACATCTAGCAATGACAGTTTCTGAGGTTTCATGTTGGTGTTTCACTTAGTTTATAAGTATTGCACATGGGTAGCCATTGTGATGGATTGCAGATGCGACCTGTATATTGTGACCAGACTATACATTATGTGTGCATGTGTTAACTGGCCACATGGTGAATAGATCTGTGCATTAACATGCCTGGTACTTATAACTGACTCACCTGCAATGGCCTGTTGTCTTAGTGGAATGCCAGATGTATCTATATAAGTGTGACACAGCAGTATGATCATTATCCATGCCTGTATGACAGCTACAGGGTGCAATGTGCATGTTAACACATTCACCAGTACAATAGGATATACTGTGGAGTATGCACATGTGTGCATACACAGAGTAGCATACTATAATATGCGACATGTGTGTATACATGCATTGTATATGATGTTACATTACATATTGTGCAGTGACGCATGCAACTATATGGGATATAATAGTTATATGTGCAGTAGTGACTTACCAGGCAACTCCAGGCTCGGTGGTTGAGAGACACCCACCTCCACAATGCCAGCTAAGGCTTGTGGATGCTGTTCTGCTGGTGTCCCCAGGTTGGCCAGTAGCTCCTCGGTATGTGTGAGTGGGGGCTGGGTTGGTGGCCCACCACCTGTTGCACCTTGTTCCCTGGCGATTGCATTCGCATGCTGTTTTGCACATCTGATTAGGTCCGTGCAGTGTCTGTGCACCTGCTGGTATGTGCAGTTATAGCCACCCACATCATTAACCCTCCTGAAGTTCCTGCCACAGGTCATCCCGCTGCTGTGCATTCTGTGGCACATCACTAAACAGGACATCATAGTTGTCTTGGAGGTAAGGTAGAAGGTCCTCATCCTCCAAGTGTGTATAGGCTGGGAGCCTTGCTTGCAGCATACCTGGAAGACATAATGATGGAGACAGGTCACAGTATCTCAGAGATGCACAGATATACAGCTCCACATACATGTGTATCACATTTATTACATATAAATAGTTGTCTTTGCAAATCTTCATGACACTGACACCACTGACATGTTTGTGTCACACACATGTGACACCCAATGGGGATTGGATATTATCACCATATATGTGTGTCACCTGATTACATTGCTCATACTCCATGTGGATGCTCTCTTGATGTGGGCATGTCTGTTTGCCTGTACTGGTGTTCTTACCTATCAGCACATGCCTGGATGTGTCCACATAAATGCTGTCAACCTTGATGCTGTGTATATGTCACATATGAACACATACACTGCTTTAACGGACATAACCTGTGACACTGCAGACATGCACATGGAAGCCTTTACATGCATGTGTTTTGCCATATACATCTACGGCACTGTTCAGCAGTTCAATATCCTGTCACATATCGCCTGTGTTGCACATGTGATACACATGGGACACTGGCTAGCCTGATGGTATTTGCAGGGATGGTTATCAACTATAGCATGTACGGCCAAGGTCATCTAGTAGTCTGTATGCCCTGGGCCATGTATGAGCATAGGATGTAAGGTTACCTAGCTGTAGCCAACAGCCATGTTTCCATGGCCAGGTGAAGCAGTGCCACATAACTGATCCACACGGTTAATGAAACATTTACCATGCGGTCATCGCACCATGTCTGACAGAGGTGAAATGTGCATCTTTGCTGGACAGGGTTGCATAGTATGGCAGGAGTATGTAATGTGTATGGCACAAGGATCTGTCCAGCATGTGGTGATCCTTGTACTAGGAAGGTGGATGTCCATGACGTATGTATTTGAGATCAGGATATGCGTGTGTAGCCTGTCCAGCATCACAGTGTTTGACATGTCTTTATGCAGGGTAGGCATCATGCTACATAGTGGAGATGAGGACTGTGAAGGCTGGTGTCGGCCATCCAAACATGGCCAATACACCTTAAAGGTGATATGTGATCTGATATAGGTCACTTGAGTGATGAGTATGGCTGTACATGATCTGTATATTCATGGATGGCATCCTGTCATGACTAGGGTTGCCTCTTATGACTACCTAATAGGCTTGGTGATGTCACTAGCTTAGGGAGGTAAACTGCACAGCAGCATCCCTTACACACAGTGTCCATTATGTTGACCGCTGCCTAGGTGGTAGTTCATGGGTACAGGGTTATTAACCTAGTGGTGACAATGCAATATGCAGCTGTCAGATTGTGCACATATGTCACATAACTCACCCACAAAGCCTCTTCTGTATGTTGTCCACAACACTCAGTCAGCTATTGCTCATAGGTCATAGCAATTCATATACTTACATAGGCAGATGCCTCCCGTTTGTGTGTCTATGTGGTATGGGCTACAATGAGGGGGAGTACAATGAATTAACCCTGTTTTACTGTAGCTGGCACTGGTGTGATATACACATATTACTCAGACACCTTCTGTAGTGTTGGTTCTGTCAACAGTGCACTGGCAGAACACTCCTGTGACATACAAATGTACATCTAGTATACTGGGTGTAGGTGGAACACAGTATGGGTGATTATGTCCTATGACCTGTCACAGGTATGATATGCAGTGTGAAATCATCCGTACTGTCATCTACATCTGTACTGCTAACAACATATACGTTGATTACGGTTCATGGCCTTTCAGACCAGACTCAGCAGGGTGGTAGTGCAGTGCCTCACATTATGAGTGGTGTCTCCACTTTGTGAGCTGTGATAACTGTTGGTGTGCACCATTCAATGTTTTCAGAGACTGACATGAAGCTATGTTTTACATGATGTGTATGTGTAGAGTAAACTGTTTTGCCATATGTGTATGATACAACCAGGGATGTGGACAGGTCCCATGCAGCCTGAGTGCACCTTGTACCATCATAGTTATGGTTACAGGGGCTCTGTAGTGTTCATGGATATGTGATTGTGTGCCTTTTGGGGGGGCAGTGTGTTAATGTTATCCAACACCCTATCTGTATTGCTTATTCATGCTCAGCACTTGTTCAGAACATGTAAGCACTACATGAGCTACTAATTACTATAGCACTCAATCCTCCTCATTACCTACAGGTAAACACTGTTTGTACTTACATTTTCCGCTTGCTTAGAGTAAAACAGCTCTTGTACACACTTTCCTCACATATCTAGTGGGAAAAGTTAAATATTCAGGCATGTCCAAGTGTCAATTCCCAGTGTTCTCACCTGTCTATATGATGAATATGGGCATCATGAGGCAATATAGAAATTGTCTCGTGTACACAGTCAATACTCCCCTCCTAACATTCAACACTACAACCTGTGGGAGATGCACATGTCTAGCCATGCTGGAGGTAAATCTCTCTCCAACCCAGATTGAACCTGACAATCATGTGGGGATATTAAATGTTTGCACCACACCACACTCATCACATAGTTTCACTAGATCTCCACCACCACAGGCCACATATAGTAAGACAACATTTGCAGAGCCTCTCAATACTATTCTGTCTAGGCAACAGAGAACTCCAAAGCAGAAATGCAGGCAGCCCCCATCCCCCAACACAACACCAATTACTTATAGCCCACAGACTCAGTGTGCCCATCAACCACAGCCAATGGGGCAAAATAACATTACCCAACACACTTATCATAGGTGACTCTATAGGCGGTCACACTGATGTCCCACTCACCAGGCTACACAAGGAGATAGTTACTGTCAGCTGCATGTTGGGTAACAGGATCCGCAACATAACCTATGCACTCAGGTCACTCCTCAACAGGTACAATATGACTGTGTCATCCGCCATGTTAGTGTGAATGCCCTGAGATGTACCTTCCTGGACTACATGTAAAGAGACATGGAATGGCTCTCCGATCTTGTAGCCCAGGCAGGTATCGCCCTAGCCTTGAGTAGCATTCTGCCATCATCTAGACTGATAACACAGTACAAGGACAAAATGATTTACTTCAACAATTGGCTATGCTTCTGGTGTCATTCCAAGGGTATCCAGTATCTGTCTGCTTTGAATGACATGGTCGACAGAGCATGAAGCTTTGGCACAGATGGCCTGCACCTGTCAGCCCTGGGATTACGGATAATGGCTAAGGCTCTTGCTGCTCCTATAGTGCCTGTTTTAGGCACTGTTGAAATAACATATTCTCCACCATAATAGGAACAGGCAAGCAAAACCTGAGGGTAATGCTACTCAGTGCTTGACGTCTTCATCTCAAATGCACACACCCGAGGCACTCCTTGAAATGGACCACTTCGATATCTGTGCAGTGACTGGGACCTGCTTCTAGGCTCATGAGAGCACCCCTGCACTACCAGGCTATTACTCATACCACACCTTTCAATCATGTAACCAGGACTGGAACACTCACGGCGGAGGTTTGTCCATATTTCCTAAGGGTATCCACACCTAAAGGCTAGTTGCTTAGCACAATGCAGCAGAGGTTATCCAAGTGCAACTAACTCTGGCCATAGCTGCTATACAAATTGTAGCTTGCTACAGATCCCCCACCATACCCCATGGTTAACGGTCCTCACTTCTTGGTGTACTGGAAAGTAGGGTTCAAACAGACACACTACTGATGTGCGACTGACACTACCCCACCATTAACTGGGACACCTACTCATGTACCGACACGTTAGGCCAATGCTTTCTGGGATTCATAACCTCCAATCACCTGGATCAACCTATCCACACCACCACCAGGGCCAACAATATCCTAGACCTGGTCATTACCAACATGTGTGACTGGTGTTCCACACCTGAGGTTATCTCCTCGTTGGTCAGATCTGAGCACGCTAATCCCGGCACCACACCCTTTATGGAAAACACAGTACAATATTTCTACAAAGCCAACTTCAGGCTTCTTATGACAGCAGTAGTAAACATCATGACACCCGTGCAGATGGACAATGCAGTTACAACCACTGAATCATACACAACTGCACTTGATTAGTACTTACAATACTGCATGGATCATGCTATCCCAAACAGAACCATGACGGTACCCACCAGAAAACGGAGGCCACTCTGGTGTTCCACTGCCATGGACATAATGTACAACAGAAGGAGGAGACTGTTGCAAAGTAGAGTACAATCCCATGAGTGGAGGAGCTCCCTGGTCAGCCTCAGTAAGAATCTGAGATCCGTTATCACATCCTCCAAAGCTAGCTACGTAAACATAACCATGACTAATTCCAAGGACTACCACAAAGTGTTCTAGAGGTATGTCACTACTCTCAATGGCGATACCCACATCTGCTCTGACATACAGCAGTAAGGCATGAACATTACAGAACCGACTGATATTGGCAAAATCCTGCGGATAGGTTCAGTGCTAACTTTACACCCCTCTCACACCCTAAAGGGCACATATCTATACAGGAGCGATGCAGCGTCCCTGCAATCACAACTAAGCAGTTCAAAGCTGCACTCTCTAAAGCCAGGAACACAGTTGGATGATGTAGGCAATGTACAACAAGGTATACACACACATCACATCTACTATGTGTTGCTACATGTCTCTGGCCATCCTCCATGGCCATTTGTGAACATGTGTTGGCCAAACGGTTGTGATGGCCATCTGTCTCACATGTCTGTGTTGTCCCATATGACATACACCCATAGATGTCATCTACTCCACTGTCCACAGGGTTATGCAGACAAAGGGTTGTACGTCTGGTATGTGGGGTATGTTTTATGGGATAGTGAGACAATGTTGCAGCCGGCCCACTACATGTCATGGACATGTCAGATGGCACATCACAATATGTGCACACATCAACTGTGTGTTGCTACATGTCTCTGGCCATCCTCCATGGCCATGTGTGAACATGTGTTGGCCAAACGGTTGTGATGGCCGTCTTTCTCACATGTCTGTGTTGCCCCATATGACATACACCCATAGATGTCATCTACTCCACTGTCCACAGGGTTATGCAGACAAAGGGTTGTATGTTTGGAATGCGGGGTATGTTTTTTGGGATAGTGCGACAATGTTGCAGCCGGCCGACTACGTCAAGGACATGTCAGATGGCACATCACAATGTGTGCACTCATAGCAGGGGCATAATCCACAGTGGTGAATCCTGTGGACTGCCCATACTCCAGCTCACTGTGTAGTACTGTTTGTGTATCCTACATGTGCAGTACATGTTCCTACATTGAACAACACCTCCACCGTTGTATGCACAGCTGTCCACACATCTAGCAATGACAGTTTCTGAGGTTTCATGTTGGTGTTTCACTTAGTTTATAAGTATTGCACATGGGTAGCCATTGTGATGGATTGCAGATGCGACCTGTATATTGTGACCAGACTATACATTATGTGTGCATGTGTTAACTGGCCACATGGTGAATAGATCTGTGCATTAACATGCCTGGTACTTATAACTGACTCACCTGCAATGGCCTGTTGTCTTAGTGGAATGCCAGATGTATCTATATAAGTGTGACACAGCAGTATGATCATTATCCATGCCTGTATGACAGCTACAGGGTGCAATGTGCATGTTAACACATTCACCAGTACAATAGGATATACTGTGGAGTATGCACATGTGTGCATACACAGAGTAGCATACTATAATATGCGACATGTGTGTATACATGCATTGTATATGATGTTACATTACATATTGTGCAGTGACGCATGCAACTATATGGGATATAATAGTTATATGTGCAGTAGTGACTTACCAGGCAACTCCAGGCTCGGTGGTTGAGAGACACCCACCTCCACAATGCCAGCTAAGGCTTGTGGATGCTGTTCTGCTGGTGTCCCCAGGTTGGCCAGTAGCTCCTCGGTATGTGTGAGTGGGGGCTGGGTTGGTGGCCCACCACCTGTTGCACCTTGTTCCCTGGCGATTGCATTCGCATGCTGTTTTGCACATCTGATTAGGTCCGTGCAGTGTCTGTGCACCTGCTGGTATGTGCAGTTATAGCCACCCACATCATTAACCCTCCTGCGAAGTTCCTGCCACAGGTCATCCCGCTGCTGTGCATTCTGTGGCACATCACTAAACAGGACATCATAGTTGTCTTGGAGGTAAGGTAGAAGGTCCTCATCCTCCAAGTGTGTATAGGCTGGGAGCCTTGCTTGCAGCATACCTGGAAGACATAATGATGGAGACAGGTCACAGTATCTCAGAGATGCACAGATATACAGCTCCACATACATGTGTATCACATTTATTACATATAAATAGTTGTCTTTGCAAATCTTCATGACACTGACACCACTGACATGTTTGTGTCACACACATGTGACACCCAATGGGGATTGGATATTATCACCATATATGTGTGTCACCTGATTACATTGCTCATACTCCATGTGGATGCTCTCTTGATGTGGGCATGTCTGTTTGCCTGTACTGGTGTTCTTACCTATCAGCACATGCCTGGATGTGTCCACATAAATGCTGTCAACCTTGATGCTGTGTATATGTCACATATGAACACATACACTGCTTTAACGGACATAACCTGTGACACTGCAGACATGCACATGGAAGCCTTTACATGCATGTGTTTTGCCATATACATCTACACGGCACTGTTCAGCAGTTCAATATCCTGTCACATATCGCCTGTGTTGCACATGTGATACACATGGGACACTGGCTAGCCTGATGGTATTTGCAGGGATGGTTATCAACTATAGCATGTACGGCCAAGGTCATCTAGTAGTCTGTATGCCCTGGGCCATGTATGAGCATAGGATGTAAGGTTACCTAGCTGTAGCCAACAGCCATGTTTCCATGGCCAGGTGAAGCAGTGCCACATAACTGATCCACACGGTTAATGAAACATTTACCATGCGGTCATCGCACCATGTCTGACAGAGGTGAAATGTGCATCTTTGCTGGACAGGGTTGCATAGTATGGCAGGAGTATGTAATGTGTATGGCACAAGGATCTGTCCAGCATGTGGTGATCCTTGTACTAGGAAGGTGGATGTCCATGACGTATGTATTTGAGATCAGGATATGTACGTGTAGCCTGTCCAGCATCACAGTGTTTGACATGTCTTTATGCAGGGTAGGCATCATGCTACATAGTGGAGATGAGGACTGTGAAGGCTGGTGTCGGCCATCCAAACATGGCCAATACCCCTTAAAGGTGATATGTGATCTGATATAGGTCACTTGAGTGATGAGTATGGCTGTACATGATCTGTATATTCATGGATGGCATCCTGTCATGACTAGGGTTGCCTCTTATGACTACCTAATAGGCTTGGTGATGTCACTAGCTTAGGGAGGTAAACTGCACAGCAGCATCCCTTACACACAGTGTCCATTATGTTGACCGCTGCCTAGGTGGTAGTTCATGGGTACAGGGTTATTAACCTAGTGGTGACAATGCAATATGCAGCTGTCAGATTGTGCACATATGTCACATAACTCACCCACAAAGCCTCTTCTGTATGTTGTCCACAACACTCAGTCAGCTATTGCTCATAGGTCATAGCAATTCATATACTTACATAGGCAGATGCCTCCCGTTTGTGTGTCTATGTGGTATGGGCTACAATGAGGGGGAGTACAATGAATTAACCCTGTTTTACTGTAGCTGGCACTGGTGTGATATACACATATTACTCAGACACCTTCTGTAGTGTTGGTTCTGTCAACAGTGCACTGGCAGAACACTCCTGTGACATACAAATGTACATCTAGTATACTGGGTGTAGGTGGAACACAGTATGGGTGATTATGTCCTATGACCTGTCACAGGTATGATATGCAGTGTGAAATCATCCGTACTGTCATCTACATCTGTACTGCTAACAACATATACGTTGATTACGGTTCATGGCCTTTCAGACCAGACTCAGCAGGGTGGTAGTGCAGTGCCTCACATTATGAGTGGTGTCTCCACTTTGTGAGCTGTGATAACTGTTGGTGTGCACCATTCAATGTTTTCAGAGACTGACATGAAGCTATGTTTTACATGATGTGTATGTGTAGAGTAAACTGTTTGCCATATGTGTATGATACAACCAGGGATGTGGACAGGTCCCATGCAGCCTGAGTGCACCTTGTACCATCATAGTTATGGTTACAGGGGCTCTGTAGTGTTCATGGATATGTGATTGTGTGCCTTTTGGGGGGGCAGTGTGTTAATGTTATCCAACACCCTATCTGTATTGCTTATTCATGCTCAGCACTTGTTCAGAACATGTAAGCACTACATGAGCTACTAATTACTATAGCACTCAATCCTCCTCATTACCTACAGGTAAACACTGTTTGTACTTACATTTTCCGCTTGCTTAGAGTAAAACAGCTCTTGTACACACTTTCCTCACATATCTAGTGGGAAAAAGTTAAATATTCAGGCATGTCCAAGTGTCAATTCCCAGTGTTCTCACCTGTCTATATGATGAATATGGGCATCATGAGGCAATATAGAAATTGTCTCGTGTACACAGTCAATACTCCCCTCCTAACATTCAACACTACAACCTGTGGGAGATGCACATGTCTAGCCATGCTGGAGGTAAATCTCTCTCCAACCCAGATTGAACCTGACAATCATGTGGGGATATTAAATGTTTGCACCACACCACACTCATCACATAGTTTCACTAGATCTCCACCACCACAGGCCACATATAGTAAGACAACATTTGCAGAGCCTCTCAATACTATTCTGTCTAGGCAACAGAGAACTCCAAAGCAGAAATGCAGGCAGCCCCCATCCCCCAACACAACACCAATTACTTATAGCCCACAGACTCAGTGTGCCCATCAACCACAGCCAATGGGGCAAAATAACGTACCCAACACACTTATCATAGGTGACTCTATAGGCGGTCACACTGATGTCCCACTCACCAGGCTACACAAGGAGATAGTTACTGTCAGCTGCATGTTGGGTAACAGGATCCGCAACATAACCTATGCACTCAGGTCACTCCTCAACAGGTACAATATGACTGTGTCATCCGCCATGTTAGTGTGAATGCCCTGAGATGTACCTTCCTGGACTACATGTAAAGAGACATGGAATGGCTCTCCGATCTTGTAGCCCAGGCAGGTATCGCCCTAGCCTTGAGTAGCATTCTGCCATCATCTAGACTGATAACACAGTACAAGGACAAAATGATTTACTTCAACAATTGGCTATGCTTCTGGTGTCATTCCAAGGGTATCCAGTATCTGTCTGCTTTGAATGACATGGTCGACAGAGCATGAAGCTTTGGCACAGATGGCCTGCACCTGTCAGCCCTGGGATTACGGATAATGGCTAAGGCTCTTGCTGCTCCTATAGTGCCTGTTTTAGGCACTGTTGAAATAACATATTCTCCACCATAATAGGAACAGGCAAGCAAAACCTGAGGGTAATGCTACTCAGTGCTTGACGTCTTCATCTCAAATGCACACACCCGAGGCACTCCTTGAAATGGACCACTTCGATATCTGTGCAGTGACTGGGACCTGCTTCTAGGCTCATGAGAGCACCCCTGCACTACCAGGCTATTACTCATACCACACCTTTCAATCATGTAACCAGGACTGGAACACTCACGGCGGAGGTTTGTCCATATTTCCTAAGGGTATCCACACCTAAAGGCTAGTTGCTTAGCACAATGCAGCAGAGGTTATCCAAGTGCAACTAACTCTGGCCATAGCTGCTATACAAATTGTAGCTTGCTACAGATCCCCCACCATACCCCATGGTTAACGGTCCTCACTTCTTGGTGTACTGGAAAGTAGGGTTCAAACAGACACACTACTGATGTGCGACTGACACTACCCCACCATTAACTGGGACACCTACTCATGTACCGACACGTTAGGCCAATGCTTTCTGGGATTCATAACCTCCAATCACCTGGATCAACCTATCCACACCACCACCAGGGCCAACAATATCCTAGACCTGGTCATTACCAACATGTGTGACTGGTGTTCCACACCTGAGGTTATCTCCTCGTTGGTCAGATCTGAACGCACGCTAATCCCGGCACCACACCCTTTATGGAAAACACAGTACAATATTTCTACAAAGCCAACTTCAGGCTTCTTATGACAGCAGTAGTAAACATCATGACACCCGTGCAGATGGACAATGCAGTTACAACCACTGAATCATACACAACTGCACTTGATTAGTACTTACAATACTGCATGGATCATGCTATCCCAAACAGAACCATGACGGTACCCACCAGAAAACGGAGGCCACTCTGGTGTTCCACTGCCATGGACATAATGTACAACAGAAGGAGGAGACTGTTGCAAAGTAGAGTACAATCCCATGAGTGGAGGAGCTCCCTGGTCAGCCTCAGTAAGAATCTGAGATCCGTTATCACATCCTCCAAAGCTAGCTACGTAAACATAACCATGACTAATTCCAAGGACTACCACAAAGTGTTCTAGAGGTATGTCACTACTCTCAATGGCGATACCCACATCTGCTCTGACATACAGCAGTAAGGCATGAACATTACAGAACCAACTGATATTGGCAAAATCCTGCCGGATAGGTTCAGTGCTAACTTTACACCCCTCTCACACCCTAAAGGGCACATATCTATACAGGAACGATGCAGCGTCCCTGCAATCACAACTAAGCAGTTCAAAGCTGCACTCTCTAAAGCCAGGAACACAGCATCCATGTGACTGTACAACATCCCAGGCTGCGATTTTCATAAACTTCAGAATGAACTGGCTCGCCACCTGGGCACCATATTCCATAATAGCCTTGTATCAGGCATTGTGGCCCATGAATGGCACACAGCAACAGTTATCACACTCCACACAGGTGGTGCCACAATGGACCAGGGGAACTATTGCCCTATATGCCTGACTAGACTGTTATGCAAGACTATGGAGCACATCATCATGGATCTCATTCACAGAGACATCGGTGGCCTCCAAACCTTTGATCCCACCCAGTTTGGATTTGTTAGGGCCAGACCATGCCTCCTAAACCTGGTGGAGTCCTTTGAGACAGTTACCAAGGCAGTAGAAGAGGGTAAGGAGGTCCACACATCCTACCTTGACCTCTCAAAGGCTTTCAACACCATTCCCCATTCTAGTATTGTCAACATACACATCCACCTGCACATTAACCCCTATGTCACGAGATGTTATGCAAAGTGACTCACGGATAGAACCCACACAGTGAGGATACCATACCCTAGGTCCTACTGTAAATCAGTTACAATTGGTGTCCCCCAGGGCTCGGTCATAGGGCCCCTCATGTTCAGTATATGCTTCTCTGAGGTACAGGCTAGCACAGGAGGACTTACCCTGAAAAGGTTTGCAGACGACTGCAAACTAGGGGCCATGATTGATTCCCCAGCTGATACCCTCCATAAGGGTGTCACTGGAATGGATACCTGGTGTCAATAACATGGCATCAAGCTGCATGCCACAAGGTGCATAGACATCCCCTTTGGATTACACCAATCACCCGCGGACTATCACATAGGTGGTAGTCCCCTACATACATAAGACATAATAAGGGATCTTAGAACCCAAGTAGATAGCATTCACTCCTTTGATAACCATATTGGCAAGGTGGTGTGGATATCCTTCTATGTGCCCCCCCCTAATCTCTAATGGGTTTGTAGCCAGAACAAAGGCAGCCATTGTGCCTCTCTACTCATGACTTCTGAAACACATTAAAGGGTACAACACCCCATTTGGGATGTACATTATGAGACAACAGCAAAGGTTTGAAATACCCCAACATTACCACACCAAGAGGAATACTGCCCTCTGAAGGATGACGTATGCAGCCCAACTACAGAAACCCCAACTGTACTCTTTTTGCATACCGCATACTCAGAGGTGATCTCTGCTGAACATACAAGGCCCATGTCCAAAACAGTATTGATGGATATGCTCCACATAAGCAAAAGCCCCTGAGAGCCACATGCTCTGGGATATGTACCTAAATGCAACGATGACTGGGAAGTGCTGGAAGGATACATTCCTGACCCGGACACTCACCATGCTTTGAAACATAATTCCTATGTACATCAGGCAGGGACCCTCACTAGCACTCTTCAAGAGATACCTTGATGGGTGGATGGGAGACAGACATGTACACCAGGGATCACTGCAGTGGCTCTGTTGTACAGAAGCACAGGAAACTAATGGCTCTGCTGTTCACAGGCACAGGACACTAACCTAGGGCAGTGGCAAAAGTCAAAACACTGTAGATAGGCTTACGGATGGCCTTGGCCAGACAGCAGAGTACCTAACTATGAACCTATGAAGCTATTACATATCCTTTGTGCATGGATAATTGATTAGCTCTTCCATTTCAATTAGCTATCATGCTGATACACTGTCTGGTGACTACAAGTCATATGTATCCTGTTATTGTGTATTGTACATGCCAATAGACATACCTGATGTTTGCATAACATAACAGTAATGCTATGTAAAATGTTAGACATATCTACCTACAATACTGTACATTTCACATTTTTGCCACAATATCCCACAATGCAAATCATAATTGCACAGCAGGTCCACCTTAGACATGTTATTCTCAGTTATACGCCCATACATATTCCTACTGTTACAGTATATCAACATATACTATCCCCTGTTATGGCACATATTTGTTGGACCAACCCTGCCACTGACAGCGGCTGGAGTGGAATTGTTGTATTCAAAGTCCTTATATAGCATCCCTTGTGGTGTATGAGGTGTTTACCTTTTGGCCTACAACAGTACACACAATTTCTACGAGCATTACTATGCTCAACAATACATCACTACATAATACCTTTTCTCACTATATGCATTGCGTACACTTTAATTATTACAGAACAGGTACTACATACACAGACATACTGATTGTTCTACATTTCTACATACCTTATTAGTAACCCGAGTTGACGGTAATATAAATCCTATTCGTTTTGTGTTGCAATCCTCGTTGTAACGTTTTTCTGGTATGTTCACACGGTTTGAATGTATGACAAGCCATCCTTTTATACTTAGATACCAGTAACATGTGGTATCCTGCCACCAATTGGTGTTCCGGAGTAGATGATTACATGCACATCAGCTGTGCATCTACTCCATTAGCCAATGCCATGGCAACAGTGGGGTATGATTGAATGCTCCACTTGGGCATTGTCCCTTTGCCCTACCTTCGAGGAAGATGGCCTGGATGTGTTGTTTGTGATGAACTGCAACAGCTATATGGAGACACACAGAGATATATTAACTTCATGGCCCCCGTGGATTGTGTGTATGTAGTTCTACATGAGAGTCTAGCTGTTATATTTCTGAACATTGCTAGTTCTGCAGTGTTTGTACCTGATGTATCTGCAAATGTTTAGGTGTAGCAAGGATGTTTGGGCAGCTCAAGGCTGTGTGGCTATGCATATAATGTTAGGTGTTTTGAACTGTGCTCACCTGACATCTTTGGTATACTGTACATGTGTATCATACTGTGCTGTTAATCAGTAATTGGTAACACTTCCTGGTGTACGCACAGCTGTCTGATACAGGATTGTTGCAACCAAACCCTGTAACATCGGCATCTATTCCATTGTACAACAACAATGATTTCACATAGGGCCAATATAGTGCATCTCTAACAAGGTATGTTAAGGCTTCTGCAGATGTCATAGAGTGAGTGTATGTTTGTGATGTTATTACAGTCTGTATTGCAATTGTTTCGGGTGTGGGGGAGATGTAGGTGGGTGTACATAGCAGATGCAGGTGTGTAGGAACTGCATTTATACATATTCGATATGTGTGTGAGGGCTCCTTCTCTATTTGATGACCTATCCTTTAGTGGACTAATACTATGGTAATTGCAGGCTGATTCATTAAGCCATTGTTAATTGGTTCCTGTATAGCACGCAGGTGATGTTGGTCCTTCAATCCCTTCGGAAATACATCGGTATGTAATGAAATGTTGCTACATGAAAGCTGTCTCGTGTATTTCTGTCACAGATATTTGCACTCATTGGAGTTGTGTTGGTGACTGAACCTCTTTGGCTTGGATTGCCACCTTTTCAAATGGCCATAGTGGGACATTTGCAGGACACACATCAGATTTTGGAGGCCAACACATACCCACGGTTAGTACAAAGTATAGAACTTTACATATATGCCTATATAAAAGCTTATATTCTTGTAGCGGTTTACTTGCTTATCCTGTTTCTTGTTACATGTAGGTATTTTAGATACAGATGACTATTTTATGCAACACTTACATTAAATATGGAACCAGCCAAATGTCTCGTGATTGTAGGACATTAGTATTTGTATTCATTTTGGTCAGGACACTACCGCACATTGAGGGACTGCCCCTCGCAAGGTGGGACAGGTGGTAACCCTATCTTTGGCTCATGTCCATAGCACATATTTGTAATAGTGTATAGACATATATACTCTCCATATCCTTTGTTCATAACGTTCGGTCATGGTGGAATGTGTGATTGCTATGGTCTATGTTATACACATATTTGAAGACTTCAACCACTGTATATGGCATACCCATGTATTTAGGAACGCACACACTTCCAACGACCACATTACCATTCCCAGACTCCCAAACTCCATAATACGGAACACTCACACTCACGACAGTCAAACTCCTGGAACTAACATAAACACAGAACACACACAGACACACTGCTACCCATCACATCCAAACAAACCATCCTACACTATGTATGGCCAGGTGACCATGCCCCCATACACCCCCCCCATGTGGGTGGCTGCGCCCCCCACACCACACCTACTTTAATAATCTACCTCCAAGATAGCACAAGCAGACACACGATGCAAACCCATACACACACATTACAGTCCCCCGGAAACACACACCACACTCAGAACACACACTTACACACACTACAGCAATCAGAAACACACTTACACACACTACCTACCTGAACTGCAGCACCAGAAGCACTACCAAAATGTCCCTTAACATTGTGATAATAGTACTCGCAGTTCTGGTGTTTCGGTACTGTGGTCTTTCGGTCTTTAAGCCTCGTGATTACGCGCATTGGTATGTAAAGCATTCGGTATTTGGTAGCATCCTATTTATATGTACCTCCATGGTTGTGTAGATGTTGTTAACCTATCTATATTTGCATATATATGTATATCCATATATAGTGACATATATCTCTCTCTCTATATATTTCATATATATATATATATATATATATATATATATATATATATATATATATAGATAGATATATGTGTGTGTGTATATATATATATATATATATATATATAGAGAGAGAGAGAGAGAGATAGAGAGAATACACCTTTCCTTGGGTACATGGCATTGTATACTATTTCCCGAATGCCGCCCTTTTGTGTTTTAACCTGCTACAATACACACCTGCCATTGGTACATCTCAGGTAGCTTAGTTGTAGGTTATTGCAAAGATTGTGTACATGGTTGTGTGTTCTACTCCTGGCAGTGGTCGTTTTACTTCTCAGAGCAGGCACTATTAGTACAAGGGTAAATAATGCACATTTCAGTGGTTCTGGGCAGCTTTGCCCGTGATCTGAGTGATATTCAGCAAAGGTTAGACGTGTGTTGCACATATCCATATAGTCATGTTTAAACGGCGCTTACCGGTGCAAAAACCCACTAACATGTGCTTAAATGTGCTCTAATGACCTGCATCCAACATCCATTATTCGGGACATCAGAATTACATAACAGCCCTTGCAGGTCGGGGAACCGGGACCATGAACGACAGTCAGTGGCTTTACCACTGAGGCATCTGGGATATGTACAAGTGTTATGGTGTTTAGTATGTAGAGTGTACTATGGCTATTCCTCCATACTGCAAGCAAATGTGTAACTCAGTTGGTGTGCATATGGATGATACCTGTTAATGGTATATCTAAGTGAGACTAAATGGATATGTTCCAGCTATGGGAATCCATGTCACAGTGAGCCGCACACTGTAATGAGCTACACCTTGCCACAACCATAACTGGAGAATTCTGGGGTGACAGATATCTGTCATGGATACTCCCCATGCTTTGGAACTACATCACTGATTACATTATATTGAGCCCCTCATTAACACGCCAGGGAATCCTTGCAGAGTGGGTGGGGAACAGTGGTTACAGCCCAGGGATCCCACAATTGGCTCTGCTCCACAGAGGGACAGTTAGTTAATCAATGGGGTGGCAACAGCAGACACATTTTGGCTAGGCTTATGAATGGCCTCTGACAATTAGGCATGTACCTACCGATGTACCTAGGAACCTGTACATACAGTATCAACACATGCTGTTAGCTTAATTTACTGTTCAGGTATTGACTTACCTTGTGCCAATAGCAGTTGTGTGTGCAATAGTTGAGGGCTGCCTATGTAGGATGCACACAGTAGACCACCTATACATGACAATTTACAGGTGATTGTGTGTGTGTGCCATCCATGTTTACTGTGTGTGCAGGTGGAGAAGTGTGTCAGTCCATAGGGGCCTACACTGTCAGTGTATGTGCTATACATTCCCTCTTTGTCAAGGCATGGACATACTGGGCATGCCTCCGTCTGCCTACTGGGGGCTGGCACAGGGTGTTCGTGGTCTGAATCCCTCTGTGCCTGTGGTGTAATTGGCAATTGCGGTGGGCTGTGAGGGCCTTCACCATTATGTCCCTGCTGCAGCTGTTTCCGCAGGATCATATTATGTAGCATGGCACATACTACAAAGATGTGGGCACACATGCCTGGAGAGTACTGCAAGGCTCCACCAGATATGTCCAAGCAACGGAACCATGATTTCAGCATCCCAAACACATGCTTTATGATGATTCTGGTTTGCGCGTGTGCCTCATTATGGCATTCTTGCATAGGTGTCCATGCATTTCTGATGGGAGTCATCATCCACGGCTCCAGTGCATAGCCAGCATCCCCCACAAGGTGGCCATATGGGATGTCCCCGCTGACAAATACCTGGTACAGCTGTGAGGCATGCCAGATGTGGGAGTTGTGGTAGCTTCCAGGGCTGCCAGCACACACATCCATGATAATGCCCTGGACATTGCACACGACCTGGCAGTTAATGGAGTGGTATCCCTTGCGGTTTATGTAGTGCCTACCATGCTCACCGGGTGGTGACTTGATGTGTATGTGCATGCAGTCTATTTCACCCAGTACCTCCAGGTAGTCTGCCACACAGTGGAAGAGGTGCATATTGCTGGCCAACTCCTCCTGAGTTCGGGGAAAGTATATATGCTCATTGGCATGTGGTAACATGGCATTCAGGAACTGGTGGAGTACCCTGGATGCTGATGCCTGTGAGATCCCAATGATATCTCCAGTTGGCCTTTGAAAGGTACCTGTGGCTTGTATTTTCAAGCTTACACATACCTTCGTGTCCACTGGGATGGGGTCCCCTCTGTTGTTTCTGGCTCTGAGGCGTGGCTGGAACAGGTCAACAATTTGCTGTATGATGTCCCTGTCCACCCTGTAATGCTCTACTATCTCCAGATCATCTAGCCCCTGGTAGGTTACCCTTGGTCTGAACACTCTTCTCCTCCTCCGGTGGTGGTTGTCAGCATCATCCTCCACACCACCTTTAGTCTCCAACACATGCTGATGAATCACAGCTATGGCAGCTCCCAACAAGTACATTGTAAAAGTTCCCCATCTGTTACACCGATGGTGCAGTGTTTGGGAATACACGAGTGTGTGTGAGGTGCCTTCACACTTTATACTATTGTGCTTTGGAAGCTGATGATGTCATAGGGTGTATTTGTACAATCCGAGCTGCAGGGTATCTTACTTATGTGTTTTACTGCAGGTACTGCTATTGTGGTGCCTTTGTTGTTGGATTACACTTGGCTGCCGTGGATCACCTCTTGCCCTTGCTTTCACTTTTCAAACTGATTCCCCTCCCATTGTCAGGCATGCATCCAGCAGCCTGCTTTCTTGTTTTGTACTTTCCCAACCCATGATTGTGTTATGAAATGTGTTCTATATACTGACAAAAAAACAAATCTAGTGAAAACAAAAAAAAGAGAGCGGATTTGTAGAACTAAACTTCTTTATTGGTAAGTGCTTTTATTGGCAAAAGGTAAGCCAACTTTTTCAGACCATCGAAAAACATACAAGATACAATCCCATGTGAAAAGGAATACCTTTTATACACAGTGTTAGTCTAATCAAGCAATCAATTAATTAAGTAAAAAACAATCAACAATAAAAAACCACAAATAACCATTTGTTTGCTGAACCAGAGATTTGTTTTACATAGGTTTTTCTAAAATCAGTAAACCTTAGACAATAAACTTTCTCAAGCCTAATTTATCTCAATATTAAAAATACCAAATCGCCCAGCCTTGTGATGGTAACATATTTACTTTAAAATTACTAAATTTTTAAAACCATGTGTATTAAAAGATCCTAAATGGATCTATTTATTCAAAAAGGCTTGTAATGCTTATCTAGCTAAGGCTTTTATTTTGAGTAAACATTTGATAGATACATATTCATTTAAACCTGGCATAATATAAGCCATGGTACGGATCTGCCATGCCAATTCTATTTCCTCGAGTTTAAGTTGCCATGGGCCACCCCTGCTGCTACGGTCTACTTTTTGCAAGACAAAAAAACTGAACTTATGGTCTGGGTGTTCTATTATATGCCTTGCTAGGGCATTTGTACTGATCTGCCTATCAATGCTATATTGATGCTCGTATATCCTTTGCTTGAGCTTTCGTTCTGTTTTTCCAATATAGTAACCTTCACATTGGTTGCAGACAGTCCCATATACTAACCCTTGGGAATCCCATGTATGTCTACCCCAAATTTGATAGGTCTTATGTCTGATGTTAACCTTATTAGTCACTTTATGTTTACATTGGGCACATCCTCCACATTTAAACATACCAGTTTGGTCTCTTAAAGCTTTTTTCGGTCTCTCAACCAAGTTTTTCAAATTGAGACCTCTTCTGTATGTTATAGCTGGTGTTGTGCCCAACATTTTGACTAATTCGTTATCCTGTTGTATTAAAGACCAGTTTTTACATATAATCTCCCTAATGCTGCTTGCATCTAGGGAATAGGTTGTTAAAAAACTAGTTGCCCCATTCAATACCTTTTATTTCCCTGGGAAATGTTAATAACATTCCCCACTGGTGGGGTTGTGTAAACTTGTTCTTCTTGTACCAAAGGTTGAAAATACCCTATTGATCTTTTATTACATACCTCTTCCATCACTTGATCAATTAAGGGTAAAGGATAAGCTCTTTTTAAGAACATTTCCTTCAGATTACACTCCTCTAAGAAATCATCAAAATTGGATGCCATCCTTGCTGCTTATTACTGCCTGTCCCTTAACTACTGCCCTTTTCTGATGGAGGGGATGGAAACTTGTGAAATGTAAAAATGTATTAGAGTATGTGGGTTTTCGATGGATGGTAGAACTAAATTGCCTATTGTTATTGTCTTTACTAAGGTGGATGTCCAAAAAATTAACCTCATTTTGGCCTACTAGGTATGTAAATTCCAAGAATTAAGTAAATGAAGTAATTTCAGTTATAAACCCATTAATCATGCCCACCGGCCCCTTCCACAAGAAAAACATGTCATCCTGGTACCTTGTGTACCAGGCCACATGTTCTTTGTATGTTGTACAATTAAATAGGAAGGACCTTTCCCAATAGGCCAAGACACTGTTAGCAAAACTGCTCCCACAAGGGGAGACCATTGCAATGCCACTCTTTTGGAGGAACAATTTGTCTGAAAAAAGAATATAATTATTCTCCAGTATTATTTCAAGGAGAACTTCTATCAAATTAATTTGCTGATGTTCCATCCCTCTTATGTGAAGGAACTCTCTAACCCATTCAATTCCTGTTCGGTGTGGAATGGAGGTATAGAGGTCCTTGATGTCGACTGTAAGGAAAATGTGATGTTCATTGAACTCTAGTGCATTAATATTTTCCAAAAAATGCCAAGAATCTCGACATACTTGTATCTCTGACTTAACAAACGGTTTCAACTTGCAGTCAACAAACTTGGCACAAGCATATGTCACAGAACCCCTACCATCCACAATAGGTCTAAAGGGTGGACTATTTAGATCCTTATGTGTTTTAGGGGCACCAAACAATGTTGGAACTACTGGGGCTAGCATGGTCAAAAAATGGTATGTATTCACATCAATGCTCCCTTCAAGAAAAAGGTCGCTCAACATGCTATTAATTTTATTATATGCCCCATTTATCTCATTCTGGCTTGCACTAACATATACATCACTATTTAATAAACTCAACATTTTTGTTTCATAGACCTGTTGGTCCATAAACACCAGCCCACCTCCTTTATTGGGTTTCATAACCCTCACGTTACATACATTAAGCAGTTTGAGAAGATCCCGTTCATTAACAGTGATGTTTCTATTTCTGTTATACTTAGCTACACTACAATTAAGTGCATGCCTAATGTCCATTTCACAAATTTTCTCAAACATAGCCAATGATGCTTGGAGGGGCGGGTTGAACAGACTTGAAACTCTTAAACTGTTAATAAGTCCAGAGTTTTGTCCCAGTTCACAAGTCAGATTGAGTCTATGAACAAACATTTTCAAGTCTATAACAGTTCTGACTACGTCAGCTCTGTGGTCCGGAACAAAAGTCAGCCCTTTGGCAAACAAATTGGCCATTTTCTTATCAACTTCCAAAGAGCTAAAATTAAAGATATGGAAGTTTCCTTCTGTATTCACTAAAACTTTGGGTAGGCACTGGACTACCTCCTCCTTCTGTTTTGGTGCCTCCTTTGTGGGGCTTGTTTCTTGTTGTGCCTTGGTTGTGCTGTTTGTTGCTGGCCGGTATGGGTACTCCGAAAACCCTGCTGAAAATTGTCTCCTGTTTGATTGTTCATATTGTTCTGAGCAATAGCCCCCCCCCCCCAAACTTGGTTGTCACCTTGGGCCATTCTGCTGTTGATAATTATGAATGTGCTCACTTCGACGTACTTCTGTTGGTTGGGGAATGATTATATCATCCTCATTTTCCAAGTCAGTGTCTCCACTCAAAGCACTTGGGCCAGGTGGCTGCTCTTGAACCACCATGGCATCAGGTACTAATGGTGGTGGGGGGTAAGCAGTTGCTTTAGCATAAGTATTCACATCCCTGTTAATCTTTTTTTCTTTTAATCTCAATGCTTTTATTAATACTAGCGTCAATGCTAGTAAAAATTCTGGAATACTCATATCTGTAACGCTCAAAATCAGAAGCATTCTTTATAGTCTGTTCCAGCAATTCCAAATCCACTTTGAGAGTGGATATCTGTGTAAGATACTGTTTTGTCAACGCATCTAAAAACTCTAGGCCCTGGCGACTGAATAGTGCTATCAGTTCAAGATGAAATGTTGATTTATTTATTAAGCTGCTAGGGTAACGCCACTGATGTTACCTTTTTGGCACAATATTCTTATTAACACATTCTTGCAGATAGGACACTTCGAGTTGATATTTTCTACATTTAAAAAGTTTTGCATCAAACTCATTCAAGTGTCCGACCATGGAGTTGCTATTGGATATTTCATTAGTAACTCCGGAGATGTCATTATTAGAAAAAAAGTTGTTGTTATTGAGGTACATACCCATGGAAGGGATGTCACTAGAAATGTGTTCTATAGCCTATCTACTGCAGGTTTGCTTTGTTCTGCTGTGATAGTTCCCTTTTCTTTGCAATCCGGCACCTCCCCTTTCCTGTTCTGCAGGTTGCTACTAGCAGCCTTGTTAGCTACCATCAATGGCCCACTGTGAGTTAATAGGTGTTAATTACTCAGTTGTACTCCAATTACCCTGCTGCGGCATTTCCTTATTGTCTTCCCGTAACCTTCCTGTTTCAGCTGTGGTGTATGCTGCGTGCAGCCGTTTACCGTGTTTCGAGCGTGTTGTCATCCATGTACACATGCGCTTTCGGTCACCTTGTGTGCTCTCAGCTAAGCAAAGCTATGGCTACATCCGCACCCCTATCCTGCGGCTTTGCTTATCAATGGGCAACCCAGATTAGCAATGCTCCAATGTGCTTACAGCTACGGTGGCACACCTCTCTTCTGATGTCATGTATACCTCCAGGCCACTCCTCGGTGTTATACTGCTATGCCGTGTGGTACAGACTTACGCCGGCAAGGCGTTTGCGATTCAGTATTACTTGCCTCATTTGCATGGCATTGACTACTAATTCCTAGTTACCACGCCAAACACTTTGTCACAGACCCTTAGCAACCCTTGCATCTTGGTTGTGGTGTAGCATGCATACCATTGACTATTATGGCGAAATCATGATTTGTGTTACATTGCAATTTTATGATATCTATATATATTTTCCTTGTGTTCTCATTTGCGCACACATGCACTGCGGTTGTACTTTGTGTTAGTATGGGCATGACATTAAATGTTATTTTTTATGTGTTGTGCATGTTTTTTTATGCCATTGGCTGTATATTTAGCCATTGGCATATGTTAACTTTGTAATACATATGTTTGGTCTGCTTTCATGGCTCAGATGTTCTGTCTGAAAAAATGTAAACAGTTTTTTTGGTTTACATTTCTGTATGCTTACGCTACACTTGCACCACTTCATGAATCGCTATGTACCTTCATTTACATGCTGCACTACTGCACATGGGGTGATTAGCATATATGCGCCAAGAGCTGTGCAGCTCTGGAGTATGCTTGTAGTGCACGTGGAATCGGATCATACCTGAATCGCTCGGTGGCCATATTTGGCATTATAACGCCTACGCTATGCCTGGCGCATGCTTCACGAATCCTGGGGTAGGTAATTTTCTCAATAAATAATGACCCATGCAACAGCAGTAAATTAAAGTGGAATGTATTGCTTTCTTGTGCTTGATTTTTTTATTCTCATGTTTCAATATCACAGAAGAGTACCGGCAAATTAGCAGGACCATGTTGCCATACACTTCTTCCTCATGACTCCGTGTACCAAATAACACCAGAGAGAAAATAAAGTAAAATATATATCTTGCTTATTTGGCAAATGATATCCACAGACACAAAAAAGCAACTTATTTTTCTTGCTTGCAACATCAAGCACTAAAGTATAAAGCTTGCTACATATACTCATTTTGCAGTCCATCAAATAACATTTGTGAACATGCAAACCAAAATGAAATCTTTATGTTGCTTATATTATGGTATTCCTTCACATTATTGGATATTACAGAAAGGGTGCTGTTACCATGACATAATTAATACAGCTTTCAGATGATAAATGGATCATTGTAGCTGAGCTAATGCATCATCTGAAGCTTTTATTAATTTACTCATGCACCCAAAATCTTACCTAAAGTTGAAGGTTAGTTAAGCAATTCTGCCACCTCTTTAATTCACTGCAATCTATGCATTACCAGTGCTCTAATAGATAGCATTTGGCATTGACAAATGCTTACTTTTTCCCTACCACTCTATAACCCATTGCAAGTCTGTATAATTTGTTCATAAGCATTTTGAGTGTTGTTAACTTACATGCTTTGTAAAGGACAGAAAGTGACATGTATGCAGTACCTGTCTTGTTTACTGCAATGTTTCCAGCCCAAGGAACTGTAGGAGGATACTCCCATGTCTCCTGTTGACTTAAACATGAAATTACCTGGAAAAGTGCACTGGGGTTACATATGTTGTTAGATGCTTATGCAAGGGATACAAGGAACATGATCTGTAATGCGCAAGTATTATTTCATGTACCCCCTGCCTAGTCCTACCCTTGCCCCTAAACTTAACCGTGCATCTTAATTTAGAAAAAACATTTCTGTAACACTATCACTAGATAAATAGGTCAGACACTCAATAGTCATGCATACACATGCAAACACAACTCTAAATTTAAGCACTTAGTTAACTCTAACCCACAAACACTCACACATACACTAAATATATCCTCTTAACTAACCCTTACCCTAATCTTAACCCTCAACTGCAAGCACTTATATATACACTTAAGTTAGTCTCTTAACTAACCCTTCCTCTAACACTAAAACACACACGCACTTATATATAACCCCAAAATCAATCCCCCTACCTAACCACTAGTCTATCCCTAACCCAAACACAATCACACACACACACTCACTCACTCACTACAAATGAAGAACCACTTGCCTTTGTCAGTGAATGAAGGGGTCAACCAAACTTGATGTTTGATTGTATGCACTATACTTCATCAAGCAAAGAAGTATTTGACAAAATACGTGGTGGTACAGCGGTAGCGTTGTTGCCTCACAGCAAGAGGCTCTTCTGTTCGATTCTCGGCTGGAGTCCCTTTTATGTGGAGTCTGCATGTCCTCCCCATGGTCGAGTGGCTTTCAAAAGACATGAGTAAATGGGCGTGCCTTCGTTGAAGGTTGAGCGTCGGGCTGGCAACTCGGCACCATACAAAATCTACTGCCAATCATTAGCAGACTGGAGTTCCGCTGTGGCGACCCCTAACCAGGAAAAGCTGAAAAGACAAAACAAATAATGCAATCACACACACACACACACACACACACACACACACACACCGAAATTTCCCATTCTAGAAGTTATCATAGTTCTAGTACTAGGCTAATTGCTCTTTGTGTGCCATTTTAAGCCTAATCAATTATCCCATTTAAAGATCAAAACTAGCACTTTGTGTTTGGAAGGTAAATACCTTAACCATTATGCTACCACCTAACCCAGCTCTCTGCTTTAAATAATGCCCCAGTGTTAATAATTTATCTTTATTTTTTTCTTGGCTAAAATAATGAGGCATTTGAGTAGTGGAAAAAAAGTTTGCTTTTTTCTCCCTAAAAAAGTGCTATTGACTATTAAAGTACCATTCTCTCACTTCTGCAGTTATCATCACTTAAAATGAAACTCAAATTTTTTCCTTTAATTTACAAAAGCTCTGTTGACTATAGAATACCTCACAAATGCAACAACCAAATAACTTATCTAATGGGAGGTGCACATTATGAAATGGTTTATTTCTGAATGTGCTACAAGAATTTTTTAAAAATTTCTTTGACCAAGACATTAGAAAGTAGTAGGGCAAAAATGACACAAGTAAAGTCTTGGCAGTAGTTTTTGTTTAAATTTTAATAAATTTGTGTTTTTTTGTTATGGAAATGGTACCAATGCAAGTGTGTGTGTGTGTGTGTGTGTGTGTGTGTGTGTGTGTGTGTGTGTGTGTGTGTGTGGGGGCACCAAGTAGAGAAATTTACTGGCAGCTGTTTTCTAAAGGATGTTAAATGGCTTGGTATTATTGATTATTTCCATCAGCTATGATTTGAAAAGTAAACAAATAACATGAAATAAATGTTATTGAATGTTGATGTCATGTGATTTTTAGTGGATATGTACAAAACGTTGGTCTAGTATGCTTCAGTTATTCTGACGGATCTCTATATTCATTTGCAAGTGGAAGCAGTCTGCTTTAATAAATATCTTGTAATTTAGTAAACTATGTTAATTTTTTTTTTTATAATCTTTACTAAGGTAATAGGATCCACACGCCTGTGTTTTATAGCTAGTAAGGGGCAGGACTAAAGTTTTTTTTTTTTTTTTTTTTTAAGTATCCACACTAAATCATTATCTGTCTATCTCTTCTACAGGTCAGCTACAGGTTGTTTTACATAGTCATCTTATTTACATTGATCCCATGGAACAGACCAAACTTAATATTTTCAGAAATATTCATGTAATTGTTCCTAAACCAGCAACAGCAGTTAACTTGTTCTGTCAAAAGGGAAATCATGTTATTGGTCAGGATTTTAAGTGACATGGGAGCATGTTTTAGGCTGTAGGCTTCAATTAAAAAATGGTCTTTTACTTTTACCAATGGAGAATTTATGTCTTGGAAATAAGTTTTTCAGATCTTCTTGAATTGACAGATGTAGTAAAGATGAGTTTTTAAAGAGCAGGGCACATTTGCTAGAAAAAATAATGCCGTAATGAAGAGAAGAAGAAGAAAACCAAAAAATGACTCGCGCTCTTTCCCCAATAGCCTGTTATTGGTGTTTAACATTAATACAAAGTGATGTTCCCAGAGACCTCAAAGGGAAATAAATCTTCAGGTATTTTGTGTGCATGTGCTGTCAGCCCCTTACTAGTTAGGAAACATCATAATGTAGCTTCAGTATATGTAAATATTTTTCAACTAGCATCACTTACCTCAGAGTATGAAAAACATGGTGACCTCAAAGGCGACCTTTAGCTGGCTTTGTATGTTGACAACTATTAAGTACATGTAAAAGATGAAGCTGTGACTAGAGTGCAGCCATACTGCAAGCTATCTGACGTACAAAGCTGGAGCCACACCAATATTACCAAGGCTTATGACCCTGGGAGAGTGTATTTTTTTGTGCAAAAATAAGGACTATCTTATAACTGTTAACTATAAGCACCTTCTTAGAGTGGAAACATTTACAGGCTTAAATAAAAGTATACTGCTGGATGAGTATTATGTCTTAGATACTCTGCTTACATGAGCAAACCGAAAACAAATCATTATAGAAAGTCATGATCAGACATGTGCTCATACATATCCATACCTATATCTCTGCCAGACAGTCCTTATAGCATTTGCCTCCCTAATTAATATAGAAGGTATTTTTGAAAGCATTATTGTTTCTGTATTACTCTTTGAAACTTGGAGTGTATTCCATATGCTTGCCAGTTTTCTCTGAAAATACCTTTTATTTGATACTAACTGTAGCATCTTATTCAGTCCTTCTAACAAAATAAATACTCTTCATTTTGGCCTTTGTTATTTATGAGGACTCTACATACCCTTTAGCTGTTTTGTGAAAACAGAATGAGGTTTTAAGCCTTCATAATAATACAGCACATTCAAAGTGTCCATTTTCAAATAATACTTCATAGCCACTTGATTTGCAATATCCCATTTTTCCTATAAGATGATCAAAGACAAGAGTCAAGCTTTAAGTTAATTTTTACCAAGCTTGTTAAAAGACTGAAAATTAAATGGAGCTTATGGGATGTGAAGAAATGCAGCATACTTCCAATTGCTTTGAAACCTGTTCTACGTCTTCAATGTGTGTTATGAATGATAGTGATAAATCTCAACATACCAAGATTTTTGTATTCTATTTCTTCTCCTGTCACACAGTCATTGATATCTATTCATTCATCCATAACATTTTAATTTTCCAAACATCAAAGAATTGTTTAATAATAATAACTGTTATTATTTTAGCTCATACTGTGTGTAAGCGTAAACACACCTGCAGATCAGCAATATCTCTGCCATCTGCAATTACCTTGGATGTCTTCATTTTGTCAGTGTAAATAACATAAAAATGGAGCCACTCACAGGAAGATCCAAAAATATGTAAGCTGAGCAAACAATGTCACAGAACTCACTGTAGAAGTATCCTGTGTATAATGGAGCTCCATCTTCTTTTCAGATTATTATAATCAAAGCAACATTCTCTGCTTGCAAACCAGCTAGCTTCTACAAGATAAATATATATGAATTTTCTGTGACCAGTTGTTGTTGTGTCTTTTCCTGGTTAGGGGTCACCACAGCGGAACTCCGGTCTGCTAATGATTGGCAGTAGATTTTTACGTGCCGAGTTCCCGACCCTGACGCACAACCTTCAACGAAGGTATGCCCATTCACGCATGTCTTCACACAGAAGACGCTCTAGTTGAGAATTGAACAGGACAACGTCTTACTGTGAGGTGACAATGCTACTGCAGCACCACCACCACTGAGCATTTATATTATGAATTTTCTGCAGTCGATGGTATCAAAAAAACTAAAATTAGTATGAATTTCAACAAGTGTTAGAGGCTGTTTAATTCCTAAAAGTAGTTCCATTATGCCTCAGAAGTGACACCACTCAAATCTTTAGCTAAATGCATCACATTTGATGAAGCTTTGAAAAAATAATAAAAAATAAAATAAATGTAATCAACAAATAAAATTATTTTATGCAGAAGGCATGTTTCTTAGAATCTCCATAACATCCTCTTTAATTTTCTAGTGCAATGCTTGTACATTCTCAAAGAAAAATGTAAATCCCAAGAAACATTAGGTCACTGCTGACAAACAAATAATAACATATGGAAAGAACTTGCAAATTACAAGACTGGGAAAGGCTACAGCTGTGACAAGCCTCATCCGATTTAATCTTGACTATGTAAACAGAAGAGCCTAAAACTTGATTATAGAACATTTGATTAAACAGTTAACCAAGTAATTGTAAAAGTATGATAAGATATGAGCATCAGCTTACTTGACAATGAGGTCTGTAGGGATAAAGCCCTGACTATGACCAAAATGGCCTTAGTTTGAATAGTACCTCCTGCTGGAAGTCCCAGGGAAGGGCATGAGAGTGAATGATTTATACAGGATCACCCGCCCTGATGGCTGTGGTGGGGAGGAATGGATGATTCAAGCTTGACCAGTTGCTCTAGTGGAAGTAGAAATTTGCATGACACCAAATAGGCTGTAGACAAGGGAATGTGGGTTTGATGTTTCCAAACCAGGAATCAAGTTATGTGAGCGGGAGCAAGCAGAAATCTGGTATGGGAGTATGAGGCCCTGCAATGCTTCAGTATTCATGTCAACCAAGAGTAGGCTTATGTCTTAATAGAAACACCTTTGTTTCTCATATCTAGTTTATGCAAGCTGACAAAGGGATGGATGCTGTTTGGTTCTTGGCCTCAGGGCAGTGTTATAAGGTCATCATAGAGTTACAATCTGTGGGAGAAACCAGACTGCCCAAGGATAGAAACCAAAAGTCCCCATCCTTGACACTTGCTGAAGAAGATGGGGCATGAGAAAGGATCACTGATATCATCATGGCTGGCTATAATAGAGCCCCTTCATTTGGCTCTCATCTCTGTGCACAGAAAGGGATCAAGTATAAGAAAGCAAATGGATGTGAGTCTGACTTGGGGAGCATCAATGGTTTACAGAAATGGATGCAAAAAGAAAAAGGAAAAAAAAACACATAGGTATTAACTCTAAATTCCTCCATATATAAAAAAGTTCTTTAAGAAGCATCCTTTTATTTTGATACTTTATCTACGCTATGAAAAAAATCAATAGAATGATATATTTGAAACACTGAAATGTCATTCTTATTTGACGCTTAATAAAGGACTGCTTCATTTCATTTAACATAGTTGTCTCCAGATGAAGTGCATTAAACAAAGCATTGAAGGGCCCACAAGTTTACAAAAGTATTTTGGTACAGGTGTGATCAATGCCAGGTATTCTTTTGTCCATTTTTTGCATGATATCATTTGACCATAAAATATCAAACACAGGACAATTTGACCCATTTGTATAGTTCATACAAATTGCTTGCTGCCTTGCTTCGAGTTAATTGTAGTCACTGCTTTGATCAGACTGCCAGGTTCTCTAGCAAACAAAGCAATAATACAATAAGTATCATTAGTCTGAATCTTCTCGTTTTACAACTAATCAACCAAGAATCTGGTATCCTGGCATATTTACTACAACAAAAAAGAACTATTTGCAGGTTTTCTAAATCAAAACAAATGAGCCTCAAAACCAATTTTCCATTATTTACTATTAACTTAAATTGCTTATTTAGTGCCTTGTCCAAATCAGGTGAATATAGTTAACTCTAAAATGTACTGATTTCGTTTTCTCTCAAACTACATGCTTTATTTCTTTAGGTACCACCCAGCACACACACACACACACACACACACACACACACACACACACACACTGACAGCAGCAAATGTATACAGACACACACAAGCGACACCTAGAACTATAGTGTCACACACTTGTTCCCATATGAGTGCACGCACACACACACACACACACACACACACACACACACACACACACACACAAAACCAGCACACCTATATGAAGTTTGGAACTTAAGAGAAAGCCAGAGCATTCAGTGAAAACTCACTGGGACAGAATGTGGATATGCATACTTTACACAGAAGGTCGAAGGAACAAGCACTGTGAGACAACATGAACCACTGCACAAGTGTGCCACCCTCCTATACACAACAAAAAACAGTAAATTCATTGCAAAATATTTCACAGTGAAAGTAACCCAGTAAATATTTTCATTTTTGACACTCAGTGCAGCTTGTACCTAATGTATAGTCTTTGCAAAACTATAATTCCTCTTCCAACCCCACATTTCTGACTGCATTCAAAGCTGTTAAAACTTTATATTTATAATACCAGTCTCCATCACTATGCTATGTTTTGTTACAATGTCTATATTACAATCAGAAATTATCATGAAAACAGGTGATAGATTTTTTTTTTATTTCTTAAATGCCTTATAATGTCCGTCAATACCATAATTGTGTTGTGAGTTACATTAGGTCAGTTATAGGTTGTTCTCATTCAAAATAACTAAAGAACTGCTGAGTATGTATCAGTGTCCACCCTAAATAGATAAAGAAGCCTTTTTTTCTGCATTTAACTGAGTTTTAAACATGTTCTCCTTATTTATGTAATAAAAAAAATTCATAAATCCTTTTCATGTAGCTATTTGCTCAGCTAAGTCTAACCTTCCATTTCCTATCTATACTTAACCATGTAGAATAGCAGAAAAGTGAATCTTGAAATATTTTATCTATATTAATAGGTGGCACATAGTTTCTTGACCTGTTGTAAAGTCAGTCTTGGTTTTGATATTCTTAGAACCTTGTGCCATTTCATGTATTTTAATACACTATTTATTTATTCATTGATTTAATTGGAATCTTCTGCATGGCTTTCTCAAAGTTTATTCCTGGCAATTGGCAATTAAATGATAGCATTTTCTAAAGTGCCTTTTTCTGCACAGAAGACCGTATCTATGCCTGTACTAGCAGTCACCAATTATTATGGTATCAGATATATTTAAGTCCTTTTGTAGAAAAAGGGGGAACAACAGTTTTTGGAGCTAGAACATATAAGGACCATAAGCTCATAATTAATGGCATTTGTTTTGCCTCATAGAGGCTTACTGAATTATTTGGGTAACATTATCAAGGCTTATGTTATGTTCTCCTAACACACAAACGCGTTTTAACAAAAGCTGTCACCTGGTCATGATATATCGTTTCTATGTTCCTTTTCTTTCTTTTATGTAGCATTGATGCATGCGCATTATGGGGGGGATTCAGTAAAGCCTACATGGAGTGATTTATCATGTAGGCATAGTGGCACGGAACTTACACGGAAGTAAGCAGCCACGTGATCCAGTAAACAGACCAGATGGGCGTGTGGACAGGGACAAGTTCATGGCATGCAAATCACCTCATAAACAGGTAAACTGCATGCAAATGAGGGTTCTGGAGCAATCCAGCAAAGAGATAGGTATTTGTGCAGATCTTATGTTGGTGTTAGAAGTGTGCATGGAAATTTTCCATGTAATATAAAGTAAAAATTAAAAAAGAGTCTGTAAAAGCCCATTTAGAAGGTCAGAAATGTCATAGTAGGCACAGATATGTGCAGCATTATGCCCTGTGTGTCCAAATATAATGCAAAGTGATATAATATAATTTTTTTTAAAACCCATCTTACATTTGCACGGCGTGCACCAGCTTGCAAACATGCCATTTTGCAAAAAAATATTAAAGATTATAAAATCTAAAAATAAGACATATATGAGAATAATGCATTATAGGGCTCTGCATGCAGTATGTACAATGGTAGATTTCAGCGGTTGCTAAGGAGGCAGGCCCTGGAATAGTGAAGTGTCCATGTTGTGTGCACGGATTTGTATGCAAATGAGCTGGGGTTACTGAATAGAAAAAATGGGTCACTGTGTCTGCATAAAAAAATCCGTGTAGCCCCAAAACTGTGTTAGTGTCCACAGAAGAGCTAGCTGGCTTCAAAAGGGGGAGTGCCGCAATATGTTTAAGTGGATTGGAGCTCAGCGGCACCCATTGGCACCACAGTACTTAGCAGAGAAGGCATTAAAAAAAAGGAAATAACCGGGGAAAGCCAATCATGTATAAATTACTGATAAGCCCTCCTCCACTGACACTTGAGTCATTCAAACATCTCAGTGATATACCTGGCAGGTGGAATGCATCATAGTTAGCCAATAACACAGGCTGCATCTGCAGCACACCACTATAAAGCGTGCATACACCCTACAATCTGATTGTTCCCCCATACTCTGCACTACTGGAGTACACACTTGGGAATTCTAACTGATAGAATACTAGAGGCTGCTGCTGCTCTGCTACACATGTATGTGCTAGAGGCTGAGGGCAGTGCTAATGCTGCTGCTGACAATAGACCTAGATTGAAAAGGAGAAGAGTGTTCAGTATTCAGGCCCAGGGTAACCTTTCAGGAGCTACATTAGCTGGACATTGTAGAGAACTACAGGGTGGACAGGGACATACTACAAGAACTCACCGAGCTTTACCGTCCTCACCTCAGACCCAGAGCCAATAGATGGGAACTCATCTAGTAGAAATAAAGGTATGTGTAGCCCTTAGAATACTAGCTACAGGTAGTTTTCAAAGACAAAATGGGGACATGATGGGGGTCTCACAGGCATCTACATCCAGGGTACTCCACCAGTTCATGGCTGCCATGCAAACACATGCCAGTGAGCACATTTATTTACCCCTCACCCCTGAGGAGAGGGCCAGCAGTATTTTCTCTTCTGCCATATAGCACACGATCTCATGGGAGATCGTAGGTTTATCTCGGGAATCATCTCTGTGTCACTGCTGGACAGAGGCACAACAAACTAATGGGCACAGTATTTTTTCATATAAGGGGTGGCGTAAGCCACAAAAATTTGGGCTAGGCTTATAAATGCCTTAGGGCAGATAGCCTAGTATAAACCTATGAACCTATGAAACACTACCCTGACGTACTGGGTGCCATAGACTGCACTCATCTACACATCAAAGAACCACCCAGTGAAGAGGGTAGAGTCTATGTCAACCACAAGGAGTATCACTCCATCAACTGTCAGGTTGTGTGCAATGCCCAGGGCATTATCACGAGTGTGTGTGCTGGTAGCCCTGGCAGCTATCCAGACTCCCATATCTGGCATGCATCACAGCTGTACCAGATGTTTGCCAGGGGTGACATCCTGTATGGCCATCTACTGGGGGTACTGGCTACACACTGGAACCATGGATGATGACACCCATCAGAAATGCACACACACCTACCGAAGAACACCATAATAAGGCACACACACAAACTAGAAGCATCATAGAGCATGTGTTTGGGCTGCTCAAGTCACAGTTTCACTGCCTTGATATATCTAGTGGAGCCCTGCAGTACTGTCCTGCTACATGTGCACAGATGTTCATGGTATGTGCCGTGCTACATAGTATGATCCTGTAGAAACAGCAGCAGCAGGATCATCACAGGGAAAGGAACACACAGTCCCCCACCAGTGCCAAGGTCTCCACAGCCACACTCACAGGGGAACTCAGAGGAGCAACCCCCTGAAGCTGTCCCTGTAGGCACACCTAAGTGTGCCCAGTATGCCCTGGCCTTGGCAAAGAGGCCATGCATAGCATATGCACTGACAACCTAGGGTCCTAGGGACTGGCACCTTACTTTGACTCACATACACAGTAAAAAGGATGCCAGACACACTACACAACCTGTACTTTACTATGTATTGGCTGTGTGCTGTGTGCATCAGACAGAGTCTGCCCTGAAACACAGGTATCTCAACTGCTGCACTCACAAGGTAAGTCACTCTCCTTTACAACAAATGTAAGGGGTACTGTACTATGGTAGCATATGTATGGAGGTGCTGCAGGAATGAGTGGACTACTGGGCTACATGCAGAAAACTAACTGCTATGTGGGACAACAGGTACTCTGTCCAATACTGGCTGGCTCATAATATACAGTAAGCCACAAGGCAGCAAAACCCACTGCAGTATGGAAGGGAAATGCCAAACAGCGGGATCATAGGACAGATACACGACTGTCAATGCTAGAGTCCCCCACCACCAGCACAGCAGTGTTCCCACACAACTGCAGCAGTACTATGTTTGCAAGGATACAGCAGCAGACCACACAATCCCAGGGCTGTCCTGAACAACCTAGCTTCATGTTCTACTTCCACAATATGCAGGGGTCAAAGTATATATCTGTCTGCTGTTGATAATGTCAGGTATTAAACCTCGCTTTCTTGTGGCCGGTGCGGCTCAGTGGGCTAAGTACATTAGTATGGTTGATGCTATTCATAGTTCGAAACTGGCTGCACCTACAATTTTGCATGTGAGGTACTCCAATGGTAGGAGTCCCACAGACTGCCAATATGTCACAAGCTGTTACAGTAAGAAAAATGGGCATTGTCAGAGACAATGGAGGGACAGGGAGCCACACCTATGGATATTATACATGCTCGGTGTAACCTAGAAGGTGGATAGTATAACAGCAGGTTGTAACCAGTCAGAGTAGCAGCAGAATGTAAAGGCCATCATGTAATTGTGTCAGTACTTACAACAATTCAGTAGGCAACATTTAGTAGTATAGTATCAGAAAAACACAACTGTCTGAGGAGCAGAGCAGACACATGGGGCAAAATGCTGGACATTCTGCAAAACAAGTGCAGTCAGAGGTGTGAAGACTGTAATCCTGTGTGTGGTGTTAATTATGTTCCCCTGTCACAGCATGCCTACAACCACGTAGAGCAGGAAATATGGATAGAACCATGAACAGGAGTGGGACAAAGGCCCACATATAAGGAAAAGGATTAACTAGTGGCCAGACAAATGTAGAAAGTGCAGAGAATAATAGGTCATGCAGTAGCATGAGTTCCCTGGTGTGTATGGAGTCAGTAACTCAAATGTCTGTCATCAGTTCCTAATGTCAGTTTCCAAAGATTTGCCACTGATGTACCAGAAAAGCATAATGCTATGTAAAATGTACCAGACATATGATGCAAAACCCAGTACAATCTATTACAATCTGTACAGTCGCTAGGTATGAGTCATATATTATGTTCAGCATACTGCCAGGGAATCCCTTGGACATAATATCAGGGAGATGCTGGACTGCTGAATCAGGTGCAGCAGAAAATTTGGTATAGCACACAAAATCCTGGACTGGAGTACAGGGAGATCTGGCCTGGAGTAACATTGCAAGTAGTGACAGTCACACTTGGCATGCTCCTACACTTAGCTAATTTCAGCCTATGTCTGATGCCTCATCTGCATAACGAACTGAGATGTGAAAATACCTCTGTATATGTCTCTCTCTATCCCCCTTAGACATGATTACCCTTATCTATCAGTATGTGGCACATCTCTCTCTCTCTCTCAAAAAAAAAAAAAAAAAATTTATATTTATATATATATATATATATATATATATATATATATATATATATATATATAGAACGTTTGCTCGAATAAGCAAACGTCCAAATCCATAACAACCGAACACACTTTAACGAAAGCACTTTTATCGGAAAAGCACTTTCATTAAAGCGTGTTACAAAAAAAAAAAAAAAAACACTACATTAACATTTTAGCATTGGAGTTTTGTCCCCCTGCACCCCCCATGTGTGTGCCCTCACACCCCCCCCACTTTAATATTCTCCCTCCGAGACTGCACTACAGTGGGGAAAAGGGAATTTTCCCTTACCTGCACTGTAGTACACCCTCTGCAACAGGCATACTTATGCGAAAGTGCTTCTTCTGTAAAAAGCACTTTTGCGTTGTCAGATTTCTAAACCGGAATATTGGAAATTATTTATTCATTTATGTATTTATTTATTTACATTTGACCGGGAGTGTTCGACTGGATGTAGGTCCATTTTCAGCGGAGGCCCGGGGAGAAAAGTTCCACAGTTAAAATAAACAGACAGTAGTTACATTGCATTACATAGCGATTAACAATTTGATTAACATAGCAATTAATTACAAACATATTTACAGATGAAGAACATAGTACATCAGTAGACAACTACAATCTTTATCTGCGGAGTACATAACAGACATTAACAAATGTTACAATAAGAAGTTCCTGCTGTATAAGTACTAGGCTTATGAGCATCTGAGCTTGCTATAATAAAGGTAGTTAGTGGGGTGGAAAGAAATGTATTGGTTGGATGGGGTGGGTGATATTAGAGTGGGAGTTGCAAGGGCATAGCCAGCATGTTTTTAGGTGCGCTTTTAGTAAAGTTTTGAAGTGGGTGCATGATGGTCCGGAGGTAATTGTGGTAGGAGAGAGTTCCATAATTTGGCTATGGCGCAAGAGAATAGTGCTTCACCAGCAGAGTTATTGGCTTTAGTGATCTGCAAGTGATTTTTGTTGCTGGATCTTAGTGGTCTGGTGGTGCAATAGGGTTGGAGTAGATTCTGGAGGGATGGGACATTTAGTGGATGGTTTACTAGTTTGTGGGTGAGTGAGAGGTGATACCACTGAAGGAAGTGAGGGAGTTCAAGCCAGCCCAGTTCAGCAAGTGAGAGACAGTGGTGACTACAGTAAGATGCCCCTGTGGCGAATTTGGCGATTTTGTTGTAGCAGATCTCTAGCTTGTTTAGATCGCATTGCCTTAGGTTGGTATATATTGGTGAGGCATAAAGTAGCGTGGAGATAAGGTGGGAATTTGCTATTGAAATCTTTGCTGCTTTAGTGAGATGTTGCTTATTTCTGTATAATGCTCCTAGTTTTTTGTGGACTTTTTTTATGGTCATGGATATGTGAATGTCAAATTTTAGTTTATTGTCTATTTCCACTCCTAGCAATTTGGAGTGTTTAGTTTTGTATATAGTGGTGTTGTCTTTTGCTGTGATGTTAAAGTGAGAGTTGTTTTGAGCATGTTTGGTGGGTTGGAAGATGAGTAGTTTAGTTTTGTTTGGGTTGAGTATTAATTGGGCATCGGATAACCAAGTTTCAATAGAGGAAAAGGCTTCCTGTGTGACTTTTTGCAGTTTGGGTAGGGACTGGGCCGAGCAGATGATGGTTGAGTCATCTGTGTATTGTATGAGTGTGCCATGTTTGGTGGCAGAGGCTAGATTATTGGTGAAAACAGAGAAGAGTAGGGGTCCAAGGATGGATCCTTGGGGAACCCCTATGGAGACAGGTAGTTGGGGAGATATGTCATTCTGCCATACAATGGATTGTTGGTGGTCAAACAGGTAGCTCTGAAACCAGTTGATGACTGATTGAGAGAAGGATAGGTTATTGAGGACAGAGATGAATTGTTTGTGTGGGACCATCTCAAATGCTTTAGATAGGTCTAGGAAAGCAGCAGAGGAGAGATAGCCATTGTTTTTATGCTGAAGGATAGGGTTAGTAAAGGAGAGTAAGGCAGTGGTGGTGCTAAGGTTTGGTTGGAAACCATGCTGAGTATTGGAAAGGAGGTTATTAGTAAGGGGGTAGTCTGAGACCTGAGTGTGCATGCATCTCTCTAGTATTGTGGAGAGTGGAGAGAGAATAGCTATGGGGTGGTAATTAGTTAGTTCTGTGGAGGGCCGCCTTTGTGGAGGGGAATTATATATGATAATTTTCACAGTGTGGGAATGTAACTTTCTGACAGAGATCAGTTAATCAAGATGGACACTGGGTAGGCCAGAGCATCAGCTGTGATTTGTAGGTATTCACTTGGGAGGTTGTCTGCTGCTAATTTGGTGGGCTTAAGTTTAGTTAATAGTTTTTTTTATGTTAGAGGTAGGTACAGGAGAAAAAGAGAAGGCAGTGGGGAGATTACTAGTTGAAGGTGTGGGTTGGAGGGGAGGGGGGTTGTTGTTTAGCTAGTGATAGCATGGTTTGTGTGAAGTGTGTGTTGAATGAGATATCAATATTTTTGGAGGAGTGAGGGATGTTAGGAGGAGGGGTACTGACTTTACCTGGGTGGAGGATGGAGTTTATGGAGGACCAGAATTGTTTGGGGCTGTGTTGGGAGGAGTCTAAGGCAGACTAATAGTATTGGAATTTGTCCTGTTTTATTAGCTTTTTGACTCTATTGCATAGTTCTAGGAATTTCTGTCTAGTTGAGGGGGTTTTGGCTTTGCGCCAGTGTCCCCAGGCTTTATCCCTGTTTTTCATTTCTGACTTAGTGGTTTTTGTAGCCATGGGGGGGTGCTTTGGTTCTGGAAAGTCTTATGGGGGCATGGTGATTAAGGATGCTCAGGAAGGTAGTATTAGAAAATTCAACTGTGTCATCAAGACTGAGGTACTTTAGAGGATGCCAGTTACATTATTTGAGGGATGAGATAAATGTGAGTGGGTTAAAGTTTAATTTTTTTATGCATTTGGCGATAGATGACAGGTTTAGCATAGCATAGGTATTTTTTGAGTAGGAATGTTGGGGAGTGATCACTGAGGCTATCTGATAAGCAGCCAGTTATATATGACTGGGGGCTTTTACTGACTAGTATCCAATCCAGGGTAGTCTGTTTGCTGGAGTTTTTATTTATTCTGGTTGGTGACTGGACTAGTTGGGTGAAGCCATGAAGGTTTACATGATGGGTTGGATGGTTGCCAGAACAGGATTGCCAGTCAATATTGAAATCGCCTAAAATTATAGTTTCTTGGGGGAGATGGTGGGTAGACAAGCTGAGGAGGTTTTCTAGTGGAGGGATGTTTTGACCAGGTGTGAAGTAGCATCCAGTTATGTTGATGGTTTTGTTTTGGTTTATTTTGAGGTTGGTATATATTATTTCTTCATTTCTTATTTGTGGAGCTGATGATTTTTAAGATCTGGATGTTTAGATGCTGTTTAAATATTATAGCTACACTGCTTCCTTTCTTGTTTAGCCGGTCTACTCTTAGTATGCCATAACCAGTAGGGAGAATTTGCTCACTGGTAATGTGAGGTTTCAGCCAGGTTTCTGTCAGGATGACTATATCTGGGGAGTACAAGTCTATGGTGGCATGGAGTTCATGGACTTTGTAGGATATGCTTCTAATATTTAAGCTTAGTAGAAGGAAATTACTTGGCTTTCTATTGGCTGTGATATGGGAGAAGTTGTGGTTTCTAGTTTGATTATGAGGATTGGGGTTGGAGATGATAGGGCCAGGGTTGGGGTGGATGTCTCCACTTAGGGCTAGTTTTGATATGCATGAGGTTATTAGTTTTCTCGGTTTTTTAATATGTTTGTTTATTAGGGAAACTTTATGATTGTGCTCTGTGGATAATAGGTATGGTGGGAGGGTTACTATGTTAAGTTGTAGGGATGCTTTATGTTTCAGTAATATAGTTGGTAGAATATGTGGGGGTGCATAGGGATGGTTCTTGAGTTGGTGGGAGGGGAGCTGAGTGAGGGTGAGACATGAGTGGTGGTGTGAGTAGTAGTACAGTGGTAGTGGTTGAGTGGGGGAATGATGGAGCTTTTGGTAGGATGTAAGATATGCAAGGAGAGTGCATGCAGTGAGCATAGGTAAGGTATGCTTGTACATGTTAGTTGAGGAGGTGTGATAGTAGTGGGAAGATGGAGGAGGTAGTGTTGGGTTAGTGCTGTAGTTGGCTATTGGAAAGACGGGAGGGGTTTGAGAGTGTAATAAATGTAGGACCACTGGGGGTGGGAGGAAATAGGGGGGAGGGTGGGGAGCAAAGCTGGTAGAGACACTGTTAGTAGCTCTTATGAGTGGGCTGGAAACAATCAGGTAACAGAGTAAACTGATAAATGAACATATGATTGTGACAAAGGGTGGTTGTAGTTTTAGAAATGGTGCCTGCCAGAGGTAATATTTATTAACTTTGGGATTGGCTTAAGGTAATAAACAGGAAAGGGGGAGGGGGAGAACAAGTGTGTGCGCAGGCAGTCCTTTTGTACTGCTGCTAATGAGCCAAAGCAAAGACAAGTTTGTGTAAGGAACAATCAGAATTCACCAAGGACTGCTCTGAAACTGTAAGTCATTTCTTAACCATTTCTCAGGTGGAAAAACAGGATAACCTTGTATCAGTAGGCTACTGTGGTCTCATTTTAAATTAACAAACACACAGTATTGATCAGTTATGGATACTATTTGCTAACAGAAGGGAATAAGAGAGAAAGTTGAAGATGGGTGTGTGTATGTGTGTGTGTGTGGGGTGGGCTGCTTACAAGCCAAAGCACAGTGCTCTCCAGGGGAAAATGAATATTGGCTCAAACAGGTAGACACATACTCAAAGCTATATTTAGCTGTTTGCAGACAGTTCAGATGTCAGACAGTTCAGAAATCAAATCATAGAACAAAAAAAAGACCGAAGGAGATATTTCGAAAAAGTTGACATCTCAGAAATGTCGACCTTATCGAATATACCACACTTCTGGTCTACAGCAAAGAATGTTTCTGCAGGGGGGAAGCCCCAAACCCCCTGTTACTTGTGTATACACAAACTCTGAGATCACACTACAGTGAGGGAAAGGGTACATTTCCAGATCCCCACAATAATGCGATCTGCATTCAAAATGTCGAAATTCACAACAGCGAATACTAGTGTGCATTCGGTGTTGTGAATTTCAACATTTTTTTTCTTTATTTCCTAATGTCAAATTGGGTGTTCAGACTTAGGAAGGACAAATGAAGTCTGATTGCCCTTTTCATAATAAACCATATATTTATATATAATATATATACATACATACATACAGATAGATATAAAGAGCTAGCACACACCATATATATAGTTACATAAAGGTGTAGAGTGATGTACACCCTCAACATACATCTATATAACAAAGTAACATATCGCACACACATAACTAGGTTGACATCCCTGTGATATATATATATATATATATATATATATATATATATATATATATATATATATAATATACATGTGTGTATATGTGTGTGGGGCTGCACAAATGTCCACACCTATACGCAGAATGCTGCGGTTAACTGCACCTACACACAACTGTTGTCTGATGGTAAAAGACCACCAACACATAATGACTCAATCCACCCAACCGCAGAACCCTTTTCCTTGTGGAATCTCATACTGTAGATAGACAGACAATGGTGAGCAGGTGATGTAATGTGCAATGGCTGCAACACAGGACTTGGACAGGCCATATTGTCACTAGCCAATTTTCCACGTAGCAAATTGCAACTGGACAGAAATGGCTATACTGGTACTTGTACACAAATAGCAGGGGTATTAACAGATACCCCACTGTTATGACACTATATACAATAGCAGCATAAAGCAGGTTCATTCTGTAGGCCACACAGGCTGTGTAACACAAGGCACTTTGTGTAGTGCACAAGTACTGTGGCTGCAGCTATATGAACACCAAATGTAACCGGTGGCGCATGCAACTAGTACTGTGAGCTGTAGTGTGTAATAGTAGGTAGGTAGGGGTTCTAATCACACATCAGCCACCTTGTGTGTGCATGTGTATGTGTATGTAGATGTTTCCCATACAGCATTACAGACATGCCCATCAGGCCCATGTCTGTGCAATAGTCAAGCATTTTATGGCCCTGTGACCAGCATCCTCCACAACATTGGCCTCCCTGTAAACAGCTGCTGATGCCATCCACCTTAACAGCACTGGCATACAGTTTAATAGCATATAATCTCCGTGGTGTGTGAGATAAGTACTTAGTGCTGTAGTGTATCTTACTAGATAGGTAGGGGTTCTAAAATCAGTAAGAACTATGTGTCTGTGTATGCATACCTCCCATTGCAGCAGTGTGCTTGTCTCACCTATGTGTGGGCAATGGATATACATTTAAGGCCTAGTGCCTACCTGTCAACCCCACATTGGTGTCCTTTACAAGGCCTGCTGATGTCATCCACCTCATCAGCATTGGCTGTCAATCTCATAACAGATAAACTCAGTGGTGCATGGCATAAGTACTTAGTTCTATAGTGTATAGTACTTAGATAGGTAGAGGTTCTAATCTTAGTTAGGGTGAGTGTGTGTGTGTGTGTGTGTGTGTGTGTGTGTGTGTGTGTGTGTGTGTGTGTGTGTGTGTGCCTGTGTGTATATGTATGTGTATATGTATATATGTATATATATATTATATATATATATATATATATATATATATATATATATATATATATAAAATATATAATATATATATATATATATATATATATATATATATATATATATATATATATATATATATATATATATATATATATATATATATATCCTCTTGCAGTACTGTGCCTATCTGTGGGCAATGGTTATACATTTTTAGACCCTGTGAGTAGCTGCTGGCATTAAATAGCCCATATCTACCTAGGCATAAATGCTATCTGCCACCACCTACATTTGTAGGTACAGAACACCCAGGTGACATGTATCAAGGGTAGAATGCCTTGTCACAGGGTATGCATACATGATTACGCTGTCTGCCCCATTGTCCCTGACACACTGTTATACACATATGCACCTAGGTAACCATGCACATATCAAGCCATATCTTGCTGATGTCATGTTTCCACTGTGCTGGCATGCCATCCTGAGTGGCTGCATTGCTGCCAAATCTCCACAGTAGCAACTCAGACCCTTGGATAAGAAACATGCACAGTTCTGATAGATACCTGTCGGTCTGCAACACTACACCAATCTAACATCATGCAACAAAGGTACACACACTTTGTTGTGTACTCATGACACATGTCAGCATACAGAACCTGTCATGGCATAATACTACCACACTGTAACACATCATGTAATGTAATATAGTCACCCTGTGCATCAGACACATTTGCATGTACCTGTATCAATGGTATGGATGGCTGGGATGTGGCACAGGTATCATCATATGCACAGGGTGTGGTGTGGGGGTGCCAAAGGCCCAGGCTCTGCCAAACAGTTGACATAGTGTGTGTGAGTCAGGAAGGGGTTCTGGTCAGCTGGGGCATGGAGAGGTGCCGTGTGTGCATGTTGGTGACCGGCATGTGACAGTGATGTTTGAGTGTGTACGCATACACAGTCAAGCTATGTGCTAACCCTACACATGTGTATGTTGGACAGCTGTGGACTGTACATGGCAGAATGGACAGTTCACCATCTCTGGCCATGAATATGGGAACTGGATCTGTCAGGAGTGGCACTGGCACCACTATGCCCAAGGTCAGATGCAGTACTAGTCGTTGATGGTGACTGGTGTCTGCTGGGCATGTGTCCCACATGGGACCACTCAGGACCACATGCCCATGGCCTGCCATGTTATGATGTAGACAGCACCCTCTATTCTGTATGGGAGCATGAGTGTGCACTGCCATGTAGACTCTCAGTGGATGTTGTTGCTAATCTACAGCCACATGTCCAATGCCCTACTCCCATTACATGTTATAGCATAATCAATGTGCAGTCAAGGACTGACAATGTCTCACCCCACTGTCTATCAACTACATCAGTGAAATGGTGAATGGGGTCACCAGTGTGGTGGAGGAAGTCACAGATGTCAGACAGTGATGCATCTATGATCCTGAGCATCCATCTGGTGTTGCATTTGGAACATGCCTGTGCCTCCATGATGGACTGAAACATGCATTGAGTGACCTGTGATGTGACACTTGTGACAGGTGGTGGATGGGTAGCAGTCCTCATTCAAGCACCCTTGTCAGTCTGCCTGTGTGGTACCTCACCAGCTCTCTGGCTATAGTTAGTGCGCACACTAACTGATCCCATTGATGCTACATTCTTTTGTTTGATGCCATCACCCTCTGACTGTCCGATATCTGTGGCTGTAGAGGATTGGGTATGTGTGGGCATACTGAATGTGTGCGGGGACAATGGGGGAGGAAGTTGGATGTCACCCCATGGGACAGATTCAGCCCTCAACAGCCCTACCGGTGCCCCACTATGGCCACCATCATTATCAGAGTCCAATGAGATACTGCCATCAGGTTGTGAGAGGACACACTCCAACCCCCATGGTTACCTGTGAGGAGGAAGACAAAATAAGTACATTACTATCTGCACTATTATGTATGGTGATCCACACACACATACATACACACACATACAGGTGAGGGGTCACAACTGCATCACACATACTACATATAATTTCTAATCCCATGCACAACAAGCAGACTACAATGTCCACAGACAAGACAGGCCCTTTATAACATGCGCTGTAGCTATGTCCAGTTAATGTTGCCAGTACTATATGCCTGTGAGATAAGCGATATGTCAGTGTATGTGATAGACCTACACCGAAAACACAGTGCACCCATCATGTGCATACTATTGCCCCCTGTATAGCAGACTGCATAGACCTTCACAAAAAGAAATGCAAATGTGTTACTGCTCCTACAAATACACTAGTGTGATTACCGATTCAATGCTTTTCAGTTAACCCCTCTGAAACTGAACATACAAGTATTTTACTCTGGCTAAGCATATCAGTTGTGTCTACAGCAAAATGGCAGCCCTTAACATTCTTAAGGTATATATGATCCATAAAAAACAGCATCACACTCACCAGTACAGGGCGTTGGACTCTGACCACACCTGATGTACCTATGGAAGTGTGGGGGCGAGGTATTGTCAGCAATACCAAATGTGGAATTGTTACAGGATAATATGTGTATATATCAACATATACAGTAGGTACTGTGGTACTGCCTACATTGCTGACATTCTGAGTATGTGTGCACAGGTATGCATTAAAAACAACCCTCCCCAGTGCATATTAACCTGACATCCATGTACTGGTATGCAGAGGCTGTCAAAAAGACTGATAAAGTATTACAATGATGAACACAGGAGGCTTACCTAGATGCTCCTCTGCTGTGGATGCTGTGGCACCCACCTCAACAATGTATGGGGTGATGGATGCTTAGGAGCTGGTGGTTGATCCCAGGTTCACCAGGAATTCCTCTGTGGTCAAGAGTGGTTGTTCTGCTGCAGGCCCTCCACTGGTGGCAGCACAGTCCCTGGCCACAGCAGCAGCCCTTTGCCTTGCAGCATTTACCATATATGTTGCCTGGTGTCAGACTTCCTCATAGGTTCTGTCCTGTAGCCCTACTTGGTTGACTGCTGTGATGAGGTCAGCTCACAATGCTAAATATTGCTCATGATTGTAGCGACTCCTGGACAGAAGAATGTTGTGATGCTGTCTGAGGCCATCCAGAAAAACATTATTTTCAGTAGCTGAAAACGGTGGGTGCCTCCGTCAAGATAAGAAGAGAGGAACACATCACAGGACCACATACATTGCTATCCACTATGTACAGACCCTGCACATCAAAATTGGCCTGCACTATCTACCTCTGCTACCTCCCACGTCATACCTCGCTGTCTATCTGCACAATATGTATGTGGCTATCAGCAACATAGTAACAATACTGATTATGTCTCTGTGTGCCATGACGAAGTGTGCTCTCTGCCTTCACTCCCATCAATGCCATCTACTGTGGTGTGTCCCCTATGGGCAACATCCCAGTAACATGCCATACAGCCACTGTCAGAAAAATAGGTGTGTGTTTATTACAAGTATATAGAGACATTCCAGCAACATCAATGTGCCACAATGACAGACAGCAATGGAAATTGCTGTAGGGTATCTTCCCTGTAGGCATTTTACTTCTCCAGTACACAGATGTTTGTGGAATGCGTATGTGTGCCTGATATATGTAGTCCATTTGCCAAACGCATGTGGATGTCTGGTAAACAGTTGTACAATAATTGCTGGTTGTTCTCAGAATGTAGAGAATGTCTGTTACACATCAGAACCCTCAGAAAATAATTATGCTACACTAATATCTGTTACCTTATTCATACTCTTACTTTGTATGACCAATATGTACACTCTGTCACTGAGGTTGGGCCTGCCCCCCCCCCACAATAATAATGGCTGTAATCTGAATTGCTGCTGTGGGGGTTTGCCAGATATGTTAGCCATAGCTTTCAAGTGATGAGATATGAATGTTGACAAAACAGTGACTTAGCCAGACTACATCAGGGATAGTCTGGGACACCTTTACAATGTCTGAAGAATACCTGTGTGACATTCATAGACTGTGAGGAGATGCATGACCATACATCATGTGATATGACAGCTGTGCCCACCCATACATACTGTAAATATGTCTAATACATACTCCAGTAGCATTCATACAGGAGCTGACCATTGTAGGAGGAAGTGAGAGGGCCACTGCAGTGATTTAAGTCACAGCAGGCACAGTTAAGAGGCATGTCAGTATCTTTTGGACAGCACAGTATTACCGACATGTCATTTTCAGATATGTATTACAGGCCTACTGTTGTAATCCCTATTCTCCATGACTGCATCCTCCCATCTGTGTCCCATTATATGGGGGCTTGTATTACATATCTGTCAGAGAGCCGTAATCCTTTTGTGAACAAATTCTGAGGACAAATACTTCCTAAATCACAGTCTGCCTTGGTAAAGCAAGTTACAGACCTGTTTTCCATAGGCAGCTGCTTGCCATTAGTTGGTAGTGCTCATTAACATTGCCTGTGGACCAATCCATGGCTCAGACTTGCTAATTGCATTCAGAACAGCTGGATTCCACTTTCAATAGCCAATGATATGGCACAACGGTGCAATATTTAAGGCCTTTATGTAGGCCTTGGCCCCTTTCCAAGTCTTTGAGATGGACATTACATAGGTGTGGATACTACAGCATCACAGAGGGTAGGTACAAATAGTGTCCACTGTTGAGATTTATGTGGTTTGTCCACAGTTCTGCATGCTGTCTTTAGCCATTGTCAAATGACTTTCTGATTATATGGCAGTTCAGTGTAAACAATGTGGGTTTTGATCAGTAAGGGGGAAGACACATGTGAGTGTCAGATGTCATACCCATCAGAATATGCACGCTGCTGCAGTAGCTGCTGGTCTATCAGTTCTGTATGTTTCTAGGGGCAGACTGTGACACATGTCCCTGTCGCTTGACCTTTGCCCCCACCCCTTTATGTATAGGTGTTGTGAGGATCCCTTGTTCTAGGGGGCTGTGAAGTATGGTATGTCTGTAACAGGTAGCTGAACATACTGCTGCATATGTTGCAGGCTGCAGCTTTCTGCCCATTACTCATAGTAGGGAGTGTGAACACATTGAAGGACAACAAGCTGTATCTGTCACTGATGGAGCAGTGTCAGCTCTGTCATTACAGCAGAGCCAGGGTGAGGGTACCCATAACATTCCAGTTGATGCATGTATTTAAGATACATATGTTATGTAACAGTTCCAATCGGAGAGTAAGTGACATATAGGTATCCTATACAGATATGTGCAGTGTGTCCCTACCTACAGGACTATGATGTGCTAACATGGGTAGCAGCTAATTCAGTAGCAGCAACCTGTTTATGTTGAAATTGCATGACTCAATCATTATTTGCTGTATTTACAAACATGTAATTGAAGTGCACACTGGATTTGAACCTTGGACTGTGGATGGAAAATGTACTGCATACAAGTAATTTAACAGACTGAGCTACTGACTCAGTACTGCAGCAGGTCTATTTGCAAGATATATGTGCATGCACACAGTTTGTTACACAGGATTTGCATTAGCATGTGTTTTCGGATGGGTATGACATGTCACCCTCACATGTCTGTCAAGATTTTCTAACTTCAGTCTGTAATGATTTGCCAGTACTTTACCACACAGAAAAGGTTTTGTGAAAACCTTGCCAAAACTAAGTGGCAGAACTGTGGACATTCTGCAACATTCTGTGCAGTTAACAGCTATACATGTTATCCCTGGCCTCGCATACATCCAGCATTATTTATTTGACTGTGTACTGGTTTGGTGTCTCCATCACAGTCCCAAGTCTCCTACCTAATGTACCTCCCCACACATACCTATATCCCATTTAGTATATATAGCATATATGTGCATGCAGTGTGTCATTGGCAAACAGGATATGTTTATGGAAATGCCTGTTTTAGCTCAGAGCTGAGTGCCCAGTGAGCTAATACACAATGCTATAATTGACAGGGACCTGGGTTTGAGACTTGGCCGGGGTGATTAGTTTGCAGATATACCTTACACTGTCAAACACATGGTGATTAAGGCAGTTTTAATCAGGTTTGCGCAGCGAGATCCTTAACTCTGCTAAAAGCCACACTAAGTATAAAAAAATGTGGGTGATATGAAAGTGGTGAAATGGAGGCAAGCAGGTACTAAATGACAAGTAGGGATGTGCAGGACAGGTGTAGGAAAGGACCATAGCTCTTGATTCCTTCTACAGAAACAGCTGTGCAGGTTGTACAGAATTTTGAATTTGGAACCTCGCACCCCATAGAGAAGGGGGGTGAGGGCAACATAACTGTGTTAATTAATTAATGTAATAATCAAATGTGTCCAGTGGATCCAGGTATGAAATGGAGAGCTATGTATGGGGGGAGATTTTTTCTGGGACAGGTGCCCTTTTTGTTTTTTTAAGGAGAGAGAAGAATGTTGGGGAAGGGATATAGGTATGTGTGGGGAGGTACATTAGGTAGGAGAAATTGCATTTGCAGACAGACAAGACAGACAAGACAGCATAAAGGGATGATGTGTGACACATGAGGGGGGTAAACACCTTGAGCATGGAGGGTGTTGGGAAATCAAGGATCCATGTTCCCCAGATGACAGCAGTGTAACTCAGCTCCCCACCCATTGGCAGTTGGTACTGCTCCTTCATTGCCCCAAAGGTGAATGTGCTGGAGGCTGGGCACCAGGTCCTTCCAGGCTGGTGAGCCTGCCCTCAATCTGGTGCAGGCAGTTCTCATAGCCATGATAGACTATCCTGCATGTCACTGGTAGCTGATCTTGGATTACATCCCCCTCCCCACTCCTGCTCCCAGTGGACGCATGGGCCCCGTCCCCTGAGGTATTTCCACCTGTAGTTGGTGCAGGGCCAGTGGAGGGGGCACCACCAGCTTGGGTTCCAGACATGCTGTAACCCGGTGCCGTGGCCAGCTGAGGTAGGGTAGGCAGATCGCTAGGAACTGGCCTACCCAGTCGAGCTATAGTATTGAGGTATTTCAACGTGTATAGGTTAGTAATAAACATAACATTTAGTTAGTTATAACAGCATGCCTGAATATTGCAAATAACCCAGTAACATAACATTGCATCATATATGGTACACAACAGTAAGTGAGATAAGTCAGTATAGTAACAGCATGCCAGTAACAGTTATGGCATAAGACCTACAACATAGGTAATTCAACAAGATATGTTAGAATGCAACCATTGCATTACATAACAGTAATAAAACACAAGGCCCAACATAATGTTTGGAGAATAACATATGTTAATAGTAAACCATAACTGATGCATAACAAGAATACATTATGATGACGATACAGGATGGGGGTGGAAATACAGTTCATTACAACCAGTATAGTCTATATTATTTGCAACAGTACTGTTATATAATCTACAGGTTTGTCCTTCCTTTATGTATAACAGTGCCCTATACCTCTCAAGTTATCCACATATGACAGTATGGGCCAAGCTGTAACACCTACAGGTACACAACTACAGAGGACTATTACATGTCAGGAGGCCCTATATGACTATCAAGGTGTACTGTGATCTGATGTAGTGTGACTGCGCTATTGACATAATCTTGTTGATATTAGATCTGTGACAGAGGGATTAAGCAACAGTGATTACAGTCCATGACAGCATGACACTTGAGGGACATGTATCATGCACAGTAGAGAGAGTATATGACAATCATGCCATCTTTGGCAGGCATGGGGTTAAACCATCAGCAGACTTTCACAGACACATCAGGCATACAGCCATAGTAAGATTACACATTTTATTCATTGTATTAACTTGTATTAGTATTATACTTGTTGCCTTTATTTTCTGAAGTCTAATCCCATTCCTGAGCAATGCTGTTAACAGTCTGTTACATCTGAAGACACATATCATTCACCCATAATAATGATTACTGCACCCATTTACCTGTAATTCCTGTAGGGAGAACATCTGTTAACAATATAGAACTGATTCAATAATATTTACCAGTACTTGTCACTGGATTCGAACCATGGTCTGTGCATGACAAAATGTACATCAGGCACAGCATTTATCAAACTGAGCTACTGAGCCACTGCTGCATATTGATTGACTGATATTTGTCTAGAGCTCACCTGGTAACAAAATATGACCTGGTAATAGCAGTAGAGTGTTGTACAAGACTGCAGTGACACTTAAACATACATGCATGAGATTCATGCATGACAGAGATACTAGGTGAACTGTACATTAATACACAGAATGCAGGTATATACAATAAACCCCTAGTGGGTGGAAATATCTGTGATGTGTACAAACCATATCAGAGTGCTGGGTTGGCTACCTGACCTATATACAGCTGCAGATGGTATATTTGCAGTCCACAACTATGACAGTTTCATACTTGCCTGCAGTACAATACCTCACAGCAGGAATGCATATAGCTGAAATGCAATGGTTAGCAAAAGACAATCCTGATATACACAATATACCTTGGGTGTTCCTGGTATTGCTTCACGTCTTAGTGCAGAACAAATATCATTTATAGATATTGTAGTACAGGTCTAAATATACAGTTTAGCAGAACACTTTTTCTTAGCTAACCTTGAGTCAGTTACTGGTATTCCTTGTGTTTGTAGTTCAGAGCAGATGTAATACTCAGTTTCATGAACAACAGCCCTAAATACACACATATTGCACAACACAGCTTCATGCAGTCATTGGTATACTTTCAAGTCTTTATTGCAGAGCAGTTGATATAATGCAGGTATTGCAATACAGCTGTGATTCCACAATTACTGCAGTAGAAACTTTATTTCCTTAACATTATCAGGTTTAATGCTTTCATCTTTATTGACCTATACTTGGTATTACTCACTTATTTCAGTCCAGGTCTATGACCACATTCATAGCAGTACAATCAACACTGTATACACCTAATGGCAGTTAATAATTTACTCTTTCTTGCTTATATGACTATTGATTGCAAGATACATCTATACTCACCACACTCACGATGCAACCTGGCCAGGTACCCTGCATGGGCCTGTAGGTTGTGAGCTCTCTCCTCTGCATCTGTAGGGAGGGAAGCACACCATTATGCATACCTGTCTATCACGCATTCAGATTAGGTATTGGTAAAACAATGCTAACAGTATTTACAAAGTTGTGGGGCATTACCAGCCAGAGCATCTTGGACCCAGGTGGCCAAGAGATACCCCTTCCAACACTTCAGGTCAACATAATGATGATGCACCTGCTCACCTGTGTGGGGGATACCTGTTGCACTGGTGAGAGTGCCAGCCGGTCCCACACCTCTGCCTTATACCCTGATCCCTGGAACTGGCCATGACCCTGGACTCCAGAATGCCCCACTACTGCGCCTGGAAGCACACACCCACTCTAACACATACCATAGTTCCTGCCAAGTTCAAACTCCAACTGTTCTGCTGCATTTCCACCTGTTGCACTTAATATAGCCTGTTTCCCACCCTTACACACCATTGGGCAGTTTTTAAAATGGTGGTGCATCACTTAACACCGCACAAACCCACTTACCTCAGCTGAGCAGTGCTTAAACTGTGAAATGCTTATCAATGCTTAGCACTGCACAAACCTGCTCAGCTGAGCTCAGTGGTGATTAAATTAGCACTACTTAGTAGTCCACAAACCAGCTAAGTAGAGGTGCACAGTGCCAAGCAGTGCTAAAATGGCTCTTGTTTAAGTAATGCTTGGCATGGATTGGCAGTGCTTAGTAGAGCGTAGCTGAGCACAGCAAAGTAACATTTAAAAATAATTAGCATAATTTTTATTTGCAACATAAAGACTTAATAACCCGTCCCTGTATTCAAACCCTGCACCTACTACACATATGGTTGTCACTAATCATTTGGCTAAATGGAGTTATAGAATACTGTTATAATTTTACAGAGGCCCACCACACAAACCCACTGAGCTATGCTTAAACTTGACCTTTGCATTCATAAGTAAATGTATCCAGTTTCCATTTTTAGATGTCTGGCACATGTCTATTGCTGAGTGCCATGCCGCACAGCACAAACACACAGAAAACAATGTATTACATTAAAATACATTGATATCCAGCACTTTGACAGTGCATGGGTGTGTTACTCATCTCTGGACACAGTAACACACTCCTTACCCTGATTCAATAACTGTGTTACATGGCTGTCCTTTAGTAACATGCCTTCATTAATATGCATGTCACACTACTGAGGGGGTACCACATGCACAGACATGGTACCTTCCATGTAGGCTTTACACTATGCCTGCATGGATTTTATTGATTCCCCAGGATAGACTGTAAAATTAAGGAACTATTACTCAAAGACACTAATTACCTACATTCACACAATTAACCAAAAGCTCAGACTAGTCATCTTTAACTGAAAAAAAATTCTGCTTCCCTAATTTTGTTTTTTACATCAATGATCATGAGAAGGCAGTGACACATAAACTGTTTTATATGACTGACATCATTGTGTGGTACCATCATCAGCTAGATCCTGCTTGGCATTTGACAAATCAGCCCCTATAGCCATACCATCTGATTAAATCATCAACTCAGAAGTATTTTTATATACCACATTACATATCAGGCTATTTAACATTGAAGCTATCATATAACATTCTGGTTACAACAATCCTTACCGAGTCAGTTTTACACAAGGGTTCCACTTTATCAAGGTGCTTAATGCACTCATTGTTTTTGTCTTTTCCCCATAAAAATTCTGCTTACAATCAAAGTCTATAATTTTGTTTTCCATTGAATTTATGAAAACTGGGCTCATGGTGGTTTCCTGAAGCAAAATTTACCTCAAAAGTGATTAACTTCATTTAATTTGCAAAAGGTCCTTAGAAGGCCTGCACATTGAGGACTCAAGGCTTAAATTTATTCTGAAAAACATCTACTTTATTAGAAATACTTCTTCTTGAAGAAGTTGTTTGCAGCACTATCAGAAATATTGCAGCTTTGTATGTCTGACAGATTGATTATCCAAATCATATCATAAGCAAATAAAGAGGCATATGGATCCAGTTCAATAACATTACCATGAAGTGTGAATCTTATGGTAACATTTCTGATTCGGAGACAGATGTACCATGCGGCTATTACATGAAGATATGCAGCACTGCAGTGAACTGTCTCTGTGGTCATGCTAAATGCTAATGAAGCATTTCATGGGAGAGACATATAGCAATTAGTAGTGTGCTCACCCCCAGAGCTGCCTGTGATAATCCAGTTATGCAGCTAAATGAGTCGGAGAATCACTCAGCTGCTTAAGATAACACAGATACTCCTGGCCACTCATGTTAATGAATACAGCTGAAAGCTCATATTCCTCCATCAGAACAGAGGTAACTGATGGGGAGCTTAGCAGGCATTCAGGGTTGAGGAGTGTGTACATGTGTGTATGTGCAGTTGCCATATATGTGAGTGTCTACAGTACCTTTCAGTTGTAATCCTATGTTAAACTCATGTGGGATTAAACATAGTGGGCTAACATTATTTTGCAGTGAACAGACTAGGAAGATCTTAGTAAACTAGTTTTCTGTTAAGATGCTCTAAGTGTTACAACAAAAATGATGACAAGAATACCGCAGCTAAACTGCTGTTGCAGCTACTAGCATATGTGCAACAAGTTTCTGGCAATGAAATTGAACCTGGAAAGGACTGCTAGTCTTGTATTTCTAAAGGCTTGTACACTGCCATGCTTGCTCCAACATAGGTGAGCCAGGAGTTAGAGAATAAGAAATGATGGAATAATGTTTAAGGTGCAATGGACTTGGCTGGCCACATGTATAATTTGTATACTAAAACAGGCACTGTAGGAGAAATTTATATCTATAAAGATTTTTAAGGTATCCTTAAAGTAGTGAATCATATTCTGTGCTGTATCCATTCATACAATTCACCTTAGCATTGCTTTGCTCCTGAATGGAACTAGGACACAACTTTTGTGCCTAATAGTAAGCAGTCTGGCTTGTGTCAGTTCAATTATGTCATTTTTAGGGTGGAATGTATGTCAGCTGTTAGGCAAAGGACAGTGGATGAAGTACTGCAAAGAATTCCTAATCTGTACTGCTTCTTTGACATTATAGTGACAAGTAAAGATAAGAGAGATCATTTGGGCACACTCATAGAATAGTCATCTATAGATTGAAAGAGTGTGAGCATGGATTTAGAAAGGGCACACACAGATACAGAAGCAGAGAGGCAGTGTCTCACAATATGCAGAAACAAAGATGTACACACAGGCACACATATGCACACACAAGAATGTCTGCACACACACACAGTCATACACTCAAATACACAGAAATGTGCCCAGCAGTTACTACAACTTTCTTGACTGAGTACACCTTAGATGTCTCATTTTGATAAAAAAAGATACATAAAGCGAAGACAATGCAACACCTTCTTTCTCTTTGTTAAACACACAGATAAACACAGCACATACTGGTGTGCAGGTACACACACACACACACACACACACACACACACACACACACACACACACACACACACACACACACACACACATGCAATTGCATTAATTATATTACTTTTTCTTTATTTTTTCTCTCCATCACTAAACACAGCTTTTTAAGCCTTGGGTTTCTAGTGGAAAGTAAAATGACAAGTTCTTGTAACTGCTGCTGCAGTTATTTTGTAATATTTTATTTAATGATTTTTTTCTCTTTATTTGCTTACTTTTTATTATTTAATGCTCACTAAACAGTCATGCTTTTATGAGAATAAACAAAATGACAGCCATTTAATCCAAACTGTGCTCACAGTGGTTTAATATGATGCTGTAAAGTGGGAGACTTGTTTTTAATGAGACTTATCTTTACATAAATTCCCTATTAGAGAATGTTTTGTAGTTTATTATGGACTGATTTTATGTGGGTAATTTGTGTATATATTTGGCTAAAAGCACACAGGGTCTCCATTATAACTCTTATATTTCTAGCCTTGACCATCACCTCTTTACCGGTGTTTATTTAATTAATTCGTGGCTGACACCATAATTCTATTACTTTCCTATGATTAATCACAGTTCCTTTATCCGTCAAAGTTAAGAATCTTAAAACTGCTTTTCCTAATGCTTGGAGTCTTAAAACAAATGTGAGTTACTGTAAGCATATTTAGTTAAATTCTTTCATTATCAGTAAATATGAGTCCTTGATAAAAAACAGTGAAAATATCTTTATTTCTATTGCATGTTTAAAAATGTTTGTAATGTCTTGGAGCTTTCATCTCCTTGCTTAGGCTTTGATCCTAAATTAAATATTTCTGGATGGCACAGTGGTAGAGTAGTTGGCATTTCTGCTCCAAAGTTTTCTGTTGTAGATCAACTCTATGTATCTGTGCATGTAGATGTGTTTGTCTTTACACCATTAACAGATCAACTCTATGTGCCTATGCATGTATATATGTGTGTTTTTGTGCCATTACATCTAGTATTAGTGCTTTATACTACATTCATTGTGTGCCAGGATCGACTCCATCTCCATCATGGCTGAGTACCGGATACAGTGGGTAGTCTAACTGAAAAAGATAAACACCTATTTCCATCTTGGTATCCAAAAATATGTACCATAGACATACATTTTGACAGCAGATAACAACAGCTTTGCCCTCTGAGTCCTTCAATTGCCCTATGTATTGAATAAGTTGCTAATCATATTTAACCAATAGCTGTTTTGCCCGGTCCCTGTTAACATTATCTTACATCTTTCTTGTTTGTTCTTGAGTTATTTTCTCAGTTACTAGCCTTGCAGCCACTTTATAATGGTCATTTCAATTACACATCACCGTTACAGTCAGAAATGCTTTGCTGTTTCTTACTTGACCCGTTCACCTTACTAATGGACTTGATTAGCACTATGTCAATGGTTGAAGTTAAGAACCTGAGCAGTATGTCAATGGTTGAAGTTAAGAACCTGAGCAGCATACATCATCATTTGTTTGTTATTCTTATTTTTATTTTCAAAAGTCTTCCTGCATATCATTGGAAGCATAAACCTTATAATCAGTCAAATACAGTGTGGCAACAGATTTCTGAATATTAGTCATTATCTGAAAATAATCAAATGCTAATATTTCAAAAGTACAGCACACAAAGAGATGTCCATCTTGCCCAGTCATATAGTGATAAGTGTTCCATTTGTAATGTCCGTCTGCTAAAAATCATGGACAGTTTGAGTAACCCATAGGCCTAGAGAGAGAAACTACAGCTGCACATCGATGCTGCTCCTACCCTAAAAGGGAGGCTGGACAAGGGAATTCAAAGCAATAGGCATGACTTTCCCTATTAACTGATGCATTTTCTGTGTTGGAGGAAGATGGATCTATAACTAGTTTGGATGACATCTCTCTCTCTTTACAAATGGGGGAGAATTGGAAGATTACCTTCTGTGAAACAGATGCTGGGATGTCCAAAATGTCAAAACACCCATATATTTGGAAATCAGTGCACTAGAGAGTACAGTAGGAAAAGAAAAGATGGCTCTGCATACCTACAAGTCATTGCTGGCTCAGCCCATTGTGTATCTTTAGTGCCATGGCATTTCATCATGGTGAGTTTCATCCCCATGTGATGTATTGTGCAGGCCAACAATGTGTTTGAGGTTTTTTTCTCCCTTTTCTTCCCTTCAGTCTGATTGTGGAGTTGGTATGTATAATTTTGGGGGGGCTTGCACCCCCGCATTGGGATGCAAGTAGGCTTGCTCCCCTGCAAAAAAAAAAATAGTGCTTTTTATGTTTTTTGGGTGGTCTCACCACTTTTCGGTATATAATTTGTGATGAGCAGTAAGCTGGAAGACAGTGTTTCATATTTGCGTAGGTAAACTGCATGGCTCCTTCTTGTGGTGAGCTAAGTCCAGCAGATGGGTGCAGATAATACCCTCATACAATGTACTAACCACAGGTCATATAAGATGAAAAATGTCTTTCTTACATGGATATCAACTGTGAGGCATATCCCTGTGTCTTGTAACAGATGCCACCAGTAGTAGTTGCCTAGAAATGAAGAACAGTCAGAAAAGGCAACTAGTGGTCTTGATCATAAGGACTGGTACAATTATACTAAGTAATGAATTACTAACTTAAATTGGATATTAAATACATCAGCTACACCAAGCATGAGTGGGGTCTGGTATATATTACAATGCTTCTGGCTTAGACAGATAAGGTTTTTAGTTGACAATGAGTTTTACTGCAGTGCCCTTAGACTGGCTCCATCAGTCACTATTTGTATACTCTAGGACTCTGAAAAGCTCACTTAATCAACACAAAGCATACCTGTTAACTGTCCAGAATTTTCCAGAATCTCAGGTTTCTGCCTCTTTTTTTTTTTTTAGTCTGTTTTTCCCAAAATTTGTGGTTTCTTGGAAATCATTGAGTACTCCACTAAATAATATTGAGGCTTCAGATTTCATATTCTTCAGAAAATGCAAGCAAATTCTATATTTGTCATTCTATTGATCTAAGTTTATAAGAGCAGTATTTCAAACATGTCTGTGTTTTTGGGCCTTTTTCCCCAGTAATTTTTGGCTTTGTTCAAAGTTCTTAGTCTAAGAGGTTGACAGGGATGAGCCAGACCTCTTAAGTCATCCCTGAAAAGAGGCACTTAGAAGAGTTTAATCAGGTTAAGAAATTAATTGCAAAAGATATACTATTGTCAACAATTTGTTACTTTATACAGCCTGAATATTATTTTTACCTTAACCAAAATTTAAAAGGACCTGAGAAATTCATTCACTCATTCTACAACTATGCACTTAATGCTGTTTCAGGTTGTGGGAACACAGGGGTACATCTTGGCATTCTTAGGCCACAAGACAGAAAAACTATAGGATGTGCACACTTACTCTAATATAGCATATGTTCCCATGTGGGCAATGCACCTACTGTATACCCTTAGGGACGGGGGAAGAAAGCAGAGAATTCATTAGAAGAAATATGCACACAGGGGGAGACAAGCTGAGTCCACAAAAAAGGCAATACTGCAGAGAACCGTGTTTAAGAATGAAGGACTATGAAGTGGCAGTGGTAACTGTTAAACCATTGTGTCACATGCCTTTACAAATGAATTACTTTAAAATTATACATATTAGCACTCTAAAAAGATCAAGAAGACCTCATGTAGATAAAAAGAATTGAGTGTCATATTTCACAATGTAGCTATAAATTATGTTATACATTCTGTTATGATCATGCAAACATGAAGCAAGTTTTTAATCCTGGTTTTTCTGTCCAATCACGGACATAACGCCAAATATAATACATACAAAGAATCCACTAGTCAGTAAACATACTAAAGTGGTTGAAGGGAACAAAAAATATAAGGAAAGAAGACATGAACTCCAAAGCTTTCTAAATCTACAAGCTTTGCTTTTGTAGTGTTCATGTCTCACAACTATTTAACATTCAAAATGCTAAAAGCCATTGCAGCTTTATTCAAGCAGCTGTCTGGATCTCAAAAAAGCAGTTGTCTCACCAAAAAAATCTATCTTGATAGCTTTCGATTCTCTGAATGAGACACTACTCCATATTTTCCAGGGCCACCACATAGTGAGCTAAGGCCAGAACTCATCTTTTTGCAGGATCTCCAGGCAGGAAGATTATTATGGTCAAAAGGCTTAGAGAATGCACCTTGACCAGAAAAAGGAATGGAAACATAGGAGCTGTCAGACTCCAGTTGGTTGTTAAGACTAAGGTTTCATGATGATTGCCCCAAAACTGGTGGTTCCTTTATGATTTTTTATGATCTTTTATGTGAAGTTTTGTAGGTTATATCTGGCCTTTATCACACAATGCACTTTATTCGAATTGTGTTTCCATTCAAGTGATTTTATTAAGATCTATTTTTACATCCTTTATGTGACATCAAGTGTTAATATAGTTATGTAGGAATTTTTTAATCTAACAATATATAACAATATATGATTTTTACATGACTGGTAGGAACTGATATGTATTGGGCCTTTTATATTTGCTTGTATTTTAATTTGTTGCTCATGATTAGCTGATTACTTGATTGATTTAACTATTTAGTTGATTGTATCAATGATTATCCAATGACTATGATGAAGCCAAATGAATGGTGAAAGAGCTTAGTCACTGGATTTTCCTGTGGTGAATAAAGTTGGCATGTACCTGGTCGACTGTTGGGATTATTTTTTATTTTAATCAGTTTATTTCCCTGTTTGGGTTTCCTTGTGTGCTTCTGTATTGCTTCAGTATCCCACTTAGCCCAGGACACCTCGGCTGGTCGTTTACCTATGGAGGCAGCTATTTTGGAACTCACCACATCAGTGCAGAGACTTACTGCACTATTAATGCATGAGAAGGTTGGTGAGCATTCCATACCTATGTTAACCAGCATGCAGGCTGAACTGTTTACTCTACACTCACCGATGTTAGACGAGACTAACCAGCCAAGTGTGGGAACCTCCCGGGCTGCAACGCGAGGTTGTGATCTAAAAGAATGGCTTTGGATGCCTGAGCTTGGTTGTTTGGAATCTAATTTCAGGTTGGAGGATAAGCCTACTTTGAACAAACAACTTGACAATTTTGATGGGGTCTGTAAGAAATTCAGAGCCCTTCAACTGGATAATGCTTTTTTCAGTAAATTGTTGGCACCTAAGCAAGTGCCAAAAGGTCTGAGGCTTTGGAAGCTTCCTTTTGGAATTGAAAAGGACTCCAGTGCTTATGGTGAACTAATGGAATTGTTTGATAAAATGGGATTGGAACTACTGGATATCGTCATCAGGAATAACCAAAGTAAATTGGCCGTTATAGAAAAAGAAATCAATACTTTAAATGCTAACATTGTTAATGAATTATTGTTTCCTCAATACACCACTAACTTCTAGAAATTGTTTAAGAACTTGGATGATTTTGTTAAAAATAATATAAATTTTAAATGTAAAAAGTTAGCAAGAGATCAAGCTGACTATAAGAACAAATGTGTATATCCAACAGGGGATGCCAGGGTTACTTACATTAATAACAGCAATTCTTCCCCTGAACAAACACACAGTAATGGGGATGGTTATTTTGAGAACAAGGTTAATAACTCTGACATTAACTATAATGGTGATCATTTTTTAGACTAACAACCTCCATTGAGGAGGTCGGAAAGGTTAAGGAACAAAAGGGAAGGGGGTTCTTGGAATCAACAAAATAGTCACACTCAACGCAGGAACTATTACAACAGAGATACCAAAGACCAATAAACAACAGGTATTAGCTGAGTTAAACGATTTGTGTCCTTTGCTTGACACTTCTGACTATGTTTTTTTGGACAATTCTAATAACTTTGATTTGGCCAATTTATCTGAGCATTCTGATGTTATGAGATGTGAAGTTGTTGTGAACAATGTTTTTTGTATTTACAACTTTAGTAATTTAAATATTTAGGATGTACATTTCAAACTACTTTAGTAAAGGGCCCACATTTGTGCAAGTGTTTAATTTAGATGTAGCTGATGTTCTTACTAGTTTGAAACTATATGAGATAATTGAACCTAAGAATGTTCTTTTCTGAGCAGAATACTACAAGCATGAATACAACTGTAGCACTGAAAAGAAAAAGTTTGTTTATTCCTCCTAATCACAGGGACGTGACAATGTTTGAAAGAATGTGTGAAAAAGAATTTACGAGGTTAATTCAAAATAAAAACAAAAACAACAATCTTTTTACGCGTTATGACAACCTTAGCTATGAGGAGAGACTAACCTTGTCTAATCTAGCCAGAAGTAAAGAAGCTAGGATCATGAAGCCAGACAAGGGTGGGGCTGGTGTTATCATGGGCCAAACTGACTGTGTCTAAAATGCATGATATTTTGAATGACACCACCACATATGACAGGGTGTCCAAGAACAAAATCAATAGAGCATACACTGGAGTTGATCTATATTTATTGGATGCACTTTACCAAGGTGCCCTTGATGAAAATGAAACTAAATTTTTGACTGTGGCCCACCGCACTACACCAGTATGGTGAGGTTGTCTTGACTGGTTAGTGACAATGAAACTTTTTGAAAGAAATGCACACCCTTGTAGGGATGTTTCTAGAGAGAGGTTATCCATTAAAACTTCTTTTGTGGACAAAACGTGATGTGGTGCAAAAGAGACCTACGTATTTTTCCCCTATTTTGACATCTGGTACCAATGCGGTGTGTGTCTGTAAAAGGGAAAATCCTGATGGATTTATTCTGAAATATAACCTTTTGAGTTCATCTCTTATAGAAGTGATTAAAAGAATATGGCAGGTATGTTTTGATGAGCATACCAAGGAAGAGTTGGGGTCTCCACCTAAAGTGGTATTCAGTAGGGGGAGAAATATCAAAAACATATTGGAAGACAACAACTTTAAATGGCACAATTCATTGATGGTTAAGTGTGGGGCATGTAGATTTTGTCATTAAATTAACGTCACGCCCTATGTGGCAATTCAGGGATATGACTATGCCCTTTCATGCCCAGGTAGATGCAACTGCAATACCATGATGTTGGTATATGTAGCTACATTTGTCAGCTGTCATGCTTTCTATGTGGGCAAAACAGTACGTAGGCTCAAGGATAAAACAGAGGAACACTTGAGAGCCATCAAAGGTAAGGATGCACACAATACATTATTTGGTCATAGTATCGTTTGTTCCAATTTTAAGAAATTTATTTTCTTTGTTATAGATCGAGTTGCACCCAGTTGTAGGGGTGGTGATAGGCTCCTAGATGAAAACAAGGAATTTTGGTGGCAACTTAGGCTTAATGCCATGCAACCACCGGGATTAAATGAAGGTATTTCACTTATTCCTGTCCTAAAGCAGAGATCCAATGTTGTTTAGGGGCCTGTTTATGGCCCCCTTTGATTATTGGGGTCAGGTCTGGATGTTTTTTATAGGGTTTCATGATGATTGCCCCAAAACTGGTGGTTGCTTTGTGATTTTTATGATCTTTTATGTGAAGTTTTGTAGGTTATATTTGGTCTTTAGCACACAATACACTTTATTCAAATTGTGTTTCCATTCAAGTGATTTTTTTAAGATCTATTTTTACATCATTTATGTGACATCGAGTGTTAATATAGTTATGTAGGAATTTTTTAATCTAACAATATATAACAATATATGATTTTTACATGGCTGATAGGAACTGATATGTAGTGGACCTTTTATATTTGCTGGTATTTTAATTTGTTGTTCATGACTGGCTGATTACCTGATTGATTTCACTATTTAGTTGATTGTATCAACGATTATCCAATGACTCTGATGAAGCCAAATGAATGGCAAAGTGCTTAATCACTGGATGTTCCTGTGGTGAATAAAGCTGGCGTGTACCTGTTCAACTGTTGGGATTATTTTAAATTTTTCTGAGACTAAAGATTATGCCCTGCCCCTTGATGTGGTAGGTTGAAACATCCATGTAGCTATAGAACATAATGTTGCAGAGAGGGCACCTGAGAATGACAATAATACCTCAAAGCATTCCACCACACACTTGCCAGCTTGTCTACTCTGCATGTTTCATAGTCTCTACAACAGTGGTCAAAGGTAAATGTTCCTAGCATGTACCCTTTTCCACCTTCTCAAAAGAAGTGAGGAGACTTTTTGCTTATTTTTTCCTGTCTCCTCCATGATGAATATTCCTGCACTTGGGCCTGACCTGAGATTAACTGGATCACCTGGGCCTGACCTAAGGTTAACTGGGTCACCTGAGGCTCAGACCCAGAGCCAATAGGGGGAAACCATCCCAGTGGAAACAAAGGTATATGTAGCCCTTAGGATACTAGCACTACTACAGGTACTTTCCAAAGACCAACTGGGGACATGATGGGGGTCTCACAGACATCTGCATCCAGGGTACTCCAACAGTTCTTGGTTGTCATCTTACCATATGCCAATGAGCACATTTATTTCCCCCTCACCCCTGAGGTGAAGACCAGCAATATGCAGCACTTCTACCATGTAGCACACAACCCTGAGGTACTGGGTGACATAGATTGCACTTATGTACACATCAAAGCACCACGCATTAAGGAGTGAAGAATCTACATCAACCACAAAGGACACCACTCCATCAACTGCCAGGTCATGTGCAATGCCCAGGGCATTATCATGAATGTGTGTGCTGGCAGCCCTGGCAGTTATCACAACTCCCATATCTGGCATGCATCACAGCTGTACCAAATGTTTGCTAAGGGGGGACATCCCACATGGCCATTTATTGGAGGATGCTGGCTACACACTGGAACCATGGATGATGACACCCATCAGAAATGCACACACACCTACTGAAGAAAGCCATAATGAGGCACACGCACAAACTAGGAACATCATAGAGCTTGTGTTTGGGTTTCTGAAGTCACAGTTCCAGTTCCGTGATATATCTGGTGGAGCCCTGCAGTATACTCCAGCCTCATGTGCACAGATATTCACAGCATGTGCCATGCTACACAATATGATCCTGTGGAAACAGCTGCAGCAGGATCAGCAATGGGAAGGGATATGCAGCCCCCATACCAGTACCTATGTTACCACAGTCACACTCTCAGAAGGACTCGGAGGAGGAACCCCCAGATGATGTTTCTGTAGGCAGATGCAGGAGTGTCCAGTATAACCTAGCCTTGGCTAAGAGACAATGCATAGCACATTCACTGACAACCTAGGGCCCTAGGGACTGACACCATACTCCTACTCACATACAGATATAAAATTTTTTGATAGCAGACAACCTGCACAAACTGTACCTATCCATGTATTGGCTGTGTACTGCTTGCATCACACAGAGTCAGCCCTGAACTACAGTTCTGTCAACTGCTGTATTCACAAGGTAAGTCTCTAACCTACATACTACTTGTAAGGATTAGTATAATATGGTCTCGTACATATGGCTCTGCTGCATTTATACAAGGAAATATAGTGAGCTATGTGTAAAGAAGTAACATCCACCTGGGACTACAGATACCCAGACCAATATTATCAGCAGACCAGCCAATCTCAGGGCTGTAACTTACTGCTCTATCACTCATTGTATGCCTCACATAAAGCAGAAGTAACAACATATATATTTATGCTGTTGATTGTGTAAAGAATGACTCCTCTCTGCCTGGCAACCGTTGTGGCTCAGTGGACTAAGGAAGTTCACCTGGGTGGATGGTGTTGATGGTTCTAATCTGGAACTAATCACATCTTTTGCACGTGAGGTAATAGTATGTTGGTGTTTTCACATACTGTCATTCTGCGCTTGGTGTGACATTATGAACCTCAGTCACATGTTCAGTACAGCACACAGCTGCTAAATGCTGTGGACATTTTAAGTGAAGTGTAGTACTGCAGAAACAGGAACAGATGTCAATGTCTGTTAAATTCCTCTCAGGCCCTTAGTGCATGACCTCTGGACAAAGCCAGACAAAATGGGGGACAAAGTACCACAAATAGGGGCATATTTTAAATGCTGCTCTTATAAATATAAAAATTGCTAGGTAACAGGGTTTGCTTCAACATACATTTCTCTGAAGGATATGATGTCAGAAACTCAAATGTATGTCATTATTTAGTCATGTCAATCCCCAGATCATCCAAGCAATTTGCCAGAAAACCAAAACTATAAGCCACAAATCCGCACATTCTGCAACAATCTGGACAATTGAGCGGTATGGTCTGTAACACACAAAATCACGGACTGGAGTACATGTAGGTGTGGCCTGGAGTCACTGTATACCTACTGACAGTCCAACTGGGCCTGCCCAGACACTTAGTGAAAATGAACATAATTGTGTTGCCCCATCATCAGAATGACATGTTATGTATAGATATGTCTATACGTTCAGACATATACATATCCATCTGTCACTGTCTCACATACATAGAATATCTATCACTATGTAGTGTCAGATACATACCAGTATATACAGCAATATATATTAAAATGATATATAGACTCTCCCCATATATCTTGCATCACATAGCATCATATATCTACAGAACACACATACATATACACACACAGCTATCATTATATATACATTCCTGTTAATTACATGAATATGTCTGTGGATGTCTGTATTGACCTACATACCCTAATAATGATGAGTAAATATGCACTGTCAGACATCCATACTGTTGCTCAAAGGATTCAAAGTAAGGGCACAACAGTACATAATTTTCTTACCTACAGACACTTGTGCCTGCTAGATGTCACCACGTAGACAGTCACAGGTGAGCAGGTGATGTAATGTATAATGTCATGGACAGGGCACATTGTTCTTGCCCACAGGTTTGCCATTCTAACTGCAAACAGCCACATATGGCCATACTGGAAATTGTACACTCATAGCCAGGATAATAACCGATATCTCACTACTAGGATATGAGATGCAGATAACAGTATGAAGCATTATCACTCTACAGGCCACAGATGCTGTATAACACAAGCCTAGTTTGTGTACTGGACAAGTACTGTGCCTGCAATCACATATGCAACAGACTCAACCTGTGATACATGCGATAAGTACTATGATCTATAGTGTATAAGACTAGATAGGTAAGGATTCTAATTTCACTCCAGAATATTTGGTGTACGTCTCTATGTGTGTATCCCCCTGCAAAACAACTAAGAATCTCTCGCTATCAACTTGCAATGCTCATGCACTTTTTGGCCCTGTAAGCTGCTGTGGACTTTCAGACTGCCTTCTGCTACAAGGCCTGCTGATGTTATTTACCTTAAGATTACCATTTGCCATTTTAACATCAGACTTAAGCTGTGGCATGTGCGATAGATGGTGTGTGTGTGTGTGTGTGTGTGTGTGTGTGTGTGTGTGTGTGTGTGTGTGTGTGTGTGTGTGTGTGTGTGTGTAGCCCCCTGCAAAACAACTAAGAATCTCTTAATATCAATCTGCAATGTTCATGCATTTTTTGGCCCTTTGAGTTGCTGCAGGCATCCAAATAGCCCTCTTCTACAAGGCCTGAAGATGTCATCCACCTTAAGACTACCAGCTGACAACCTAGTATCAGACTTAAGCCATGGTGCATGTGATAGGTATTGTGATCTTTAGTATATAACACTAAATAGGTAGGGGGTCTAATCTCACTCCAGACTACTTGGTGCATGTGTATGTCCATATGATATGCATATGATTACCTTGGTAACTGAGAAATAGGTAGGGTGTCAGTGTTGTTTTTGTAGCGGGTGATGTGGCCCCCACAAAGGATTGACCACAACAAGGCCTGCTTATGTTCATAGGTTGGTACTAGGCTATCAGCCCTAGGGCCTATACAAGCCTAGCCATAACAATTCCCTGGATATTTCTTCCCACAATATTTACTTCCCTGGACCCCTGTCTAGCAGGGCGACTGACATGATCCCCAGGGTAAATTTCCTATCTCCCATCCAATCATCAAGGTTCCTTTTGAAGAGGGCCAAGGAGGCGCTCTGCTTGACATGTATGGGCAATCTATTTCAGAGTATGGGGAGTCTCTTGGTCAGGAACCTGTCCCTCCAGCATGTTTTGTTCATTGTGATGACAAGGATCAGATCCCTGGAGCATGTGGTTTTGAGGGATTGGGATTTTTTTAAGTGGAGCGTGTCCAACCACTCAGGGTTTGACATGGCCTTGTATGTTAAGCAGAGATCACCTCTGAGTAGATGATACGCCACAAAGTATAGCTGGAGTTATCAAACATAGTATGTCCTACAGTACTACCAGACATGATGTGTCCTGCAGTGTGTACCATGACCTAGGTAGGTGTTCTCATCTGCATACAACCAACTTGCACTACATGTGTGCCTTGGTGTGTCCTCTATGCAATGATTGGAAGTGATGCTAACCTCAATGAAGCCATGTTTGTGTGTGAGCCTCTTCAAGCAGTTCTGCATCATGTTATGGAACCATAGGACATTTGAACTTAACTAGTATATTGGCCTTACAATCCTCCCAATCATACACATCTTTATACCTGTAGTTACAAGATCAGCATATACTGTCGCAGTCCAAGAGGGACACAGGCAGATGCCCTGTGTTGAGATGATGGTTGCCCAGCCAATCCTACAGATGGCATGTGTTGAGGTGCATTAAGATGCTCTGTGTGCCATTAGGCAGGGTTCTGTTTCTAGGGTGTGTTTAAGTCTGCTAGATATATCTCTCCCACAGGCATGTAACAGTAATGTCACATACTAGATTGATGTCCTTACAGTGAGTTATTCATCTGCTATGGGTCCTACAGACAAGCAGCATATGCAATCAAGCAGGGTCAGACATTGTCCTGTATGCAAGGCACAGATCACCTCTGAGTAGTCTATATGCTAAAAGTGAGAATGACACTCATTGCAGACGATCCCCAATGAACACATACTGAAGACATGAAGTGTCCTTGTGAGGGACCATACTGTTGTGTGCAATTGCCAGTACTGCTTGGAAAGGTATGGCAACAAATGGTCATTGCACTCAGTGATATGCTGAGGGAAGAGTGTGTGGAGTGTATGCGTATGTCATGTATTAGTGACTGTGGCCTCAGATATACCATATGATTCCTGCCATACCACTGTAGAGACATGATTATCTCAGGTACAGTAGGTGCAAACCTGTGTGGCCAGGTCTGAATGCCCAGTTCTTTTACCCCTGAGTATGTACATCACATGTTGTGACTGACGTGTTACTTACCAGGTACATAGGTCTAACTGATGAAAATTATACTACATATATATTTTCCTGGAGTTTCTGAACATTAGTATGTCACGCTGGAGGGACAGGTTCATAACCCAGAGACTGCCCATGCTATGGAATAGACTTCCCATATATGTCAAGCAGAGCACTTCACTGGCCCTCTTCAAGAGAAATCTTGACGAGTGGATGGGAAATAGAAAATTCACCCCACAGATCACTCCAGTGGATTTACTCAACAGAGGCACTGGGATTTAAGGTCAGGTGGCATGATGCCAGGGTAATCCTATGGGTGAGGCTTGTAAAGGCCCCAGGGCCATTAGCCTAGTACACACCTATGAACCTATGAACAGGCATGTGTTTGCAATGCCCTCTTACAGGATAGTGACATACCGCAGAGACTGTATGAGTGCTCACAGTTTGCAGGTATCAGCTAACATTGTTAGCCACAATCAATCAGTAGCTGCATGTATTGTGGTTGAATAGATTCCAAGCAGTAGAGGACCCAGGACTGCACACTGTTGAGCACTGCTGCTGACAGATCAGCTATTGGAGGTGGATGTTCCTATTTTGCGTATGTGGGCCATCAATTGGCTAGTTCGTGACCCCTACAATGACAATGTCATGGATGTCTAAGTGGGTGCTTTGTACATGTTGCCTGAGCGGGGGATATATTTAGACAGCTTGCCTCAGTTTGGGGGGTGTATACCCTGATGTTCCCTTACCCAGGTCCTTGGTTACTGCCTCAAATATGTCCACCATGTGTAGCAGTCATGCTTCCTTAGTCAACTCTGTGTAGATCACACATATATGTGCTGATCAGGTCCATGATGATAGCCCCTGTGGGCATATGTATATGGATACGTAGACAAAGAGGTGTATAGTTCTGTTGGTCAGTGGATGCACCCCCTCTGTGCAAGGGTGCAACACTTGCCATTGTCCAGCCAGCTGGTATGCAGCCAGTGGTGTCAGGATGATTGCAAGGTTTGCCCAATGGTACTAGTAATCATTGTCAGATCACATGTGGGATAGAGCCTGATATGTTAGCATGTGCAATAGATGCTGTGCATCTTCCATATGAACTGCTCTGTAAATATGGAAGTTATGGGACAGGTTGCAGGAATGTCATGTGTCACATGTGTTGGACACAAGGGACCATAGTTGACATAGTGGGAGTACAGGTTAGGTATGAGTACAGACCCACCATATGTGGCATCCTGATATATGAGGTCAGCTACAACCTGGGCCTGTCCTTGGAGGCCACACATGTAACTACACTGTGCCTTGTGGTTCTGCTTTGTGTGGGTGGCTAATTTTGTCACTTACCATGTCTACATAACATCACAACAACACTATGTGCTTCTTTTAGATGAGGACACAGTGCCTCCTTGTTCGGGGGCAATCTCGCCCCAACTGTCATAAAGCACTGTCCACCTGGTATTGTACAGCCTGCTAATGGCAGATGTCCATCAGTCAAATTTGCTGAGCCAGGACAAGCATGTGTCCAACATGTCCCGCACAGTTGGGTTCATCCAGTTGTAATGCTGCTGACAATGCATGGGTGTACAGCTCTGCATATTTGCCTCTCCCGTCTGAAGGGGGAGGTGCAGTCATGCTATGTCAACCATCCCACAGAACATAATAAATGTCTTTCTTCACATATATGTCTGTATTGTCTGCAAGGGGGAGTACATGATGGTTGTTCTAAGGAGAAGGATCTGTGGCCAGATCCCAGCAGGGATGACCTCACATTGGGGTGGCTATAGTGGTCACCCATAGTGGTAAACACATGATGCAATACTTTGGTTCCCCATGTGGGGATGTCATGGCACTGCTTCAGGGCATGGTAGGTAAGGACTTGGACCATCCATTGGGCAATTGAGCCATAGCATGACTAAGCAACACAGTGTGTACATATTAAACATCCCTAACGTGCATGTGTGTGCTCTGTACAGATACCTTGCATGATTATCTTGTTGCAACATTCTGGAAGTAACTGCAATACTTCAGACAATTAGCATGGAGTGCCAAGATGTGTACCCAGATTTCTGAATCATGTCACCTGAAATGCTGTGATAGGAGTTAGCATGGATATGAGCACTAACACTGTTGTACACCTACTGACACTGGACCAAACACTGCTACTTTTGCTCAAGGCCAGATCATGCCTACCTACTGTGACCAGCAGAGCCCATTGACTGTTACACTATGCTATGGATGTCAGACATATGTCTCACTCCCCCAACCATGGACTAACAAGGTGTATAAAAGTTATGTACATTATGTACAGAGTGTTATGTCAGCTGGTGGATAGGCAAGTATCTGCTGGGAAGATTGCATAGGGAGATCTATGCTGCAATGATGCAAGTCACCAGTGGAGATCACCATCCTCCATTATTGGTGTACCCCTTCAAGCTATTCCCTCTCTGCAGTCACAGCCACTGTCAGTGACCTCTCACAGAGTATATTAGCAGGTGATCACATATTAGGAACTGCCACAGAATCCCACACAGAACCAACAGTTCACCAGGATGGCCTAAGACACAGTCAGCTGTTGCCTGAGCCACTGACAAAGACTAAATGGCAACAACTGCACAATACTTTCCTGTGGGAAATCATCCATCCTGGCAAAGTATTGTAGTGTCTGCACACCACACACAATTGAGCTATTACACATGGAGTTATGGACACAGAGAGTAATGTAGCCTTTGACTTTCACTGATCGGTAAAATGTAGGGATGCATTCACTGCTGTACAACCTATACTGGCAGGTTTGGGGTGTAATGAGCAGGCTGTCACTGCTATACTGAATGTGGCAGTCACCACACCTATCATTGTATGCAATGGCATCCTTGCCATGTCACTACATAGGCATATTGTACAACTGTAGCAGCCACACAGGTTCCATGGTACACCAATACACAGTGTAGATAACATGTCCTATGAAGTCCATGTCACAACCATACATGTGTAGTCTGTCTCCTAAATGCTTTGAAGGGGATGTGCATGGCTCCATAAAGGGAGGTGTCAGTTCCCACTGTGTACCTCCTGTGTATCCATGACAGGGCTAACACGTATTGCACCTGTTCTACACACCTACAACATCACTGTGGTACACATAGTACATGCTGGAGAGACAGGTATGAAATACAGACAGTATACCCTACATGAAACAGGCCCCCCATGCATGTAAAGCACACATCTGCTGTGACACACATCATGTGCAGGTTACATAATGGCATGCAGAACATGACAATCATGACTGTGTTGGACAATTGTCTGTACTGGACACAGGATATTGTAGATGGGTCATCTCCATCAACACAGCTTGTAGATGTGATGCTTCCCAAAACCCTGGTGACACTTATCAAGGGTAGCATACCTTATCACAGATTAAGGATGCATGAGTACAATGCATGTTACCATTGTCCTTGTTAGCCTGTTATACACATATGAACCTATAGAAGCATGCAGTTATAGTGCTGTACCTTGCTGAAGATATATCTTTGCTGTGCTGACATGCCATCCTGTGCTGCTTTACTGCCACTGTTTATCCCTAGATTACCCAAACAGAATCCTGAAACAGAAACAGGTCCATGTCACACCTGTCATTGTGTAACTAACTATACAGCCAGGACAACATCATACAACATATGCTACACAAATGTATGTGGAGTACTCATGACAAATGCCAGCATACAGTGTTTGTCGGGAACAACTACAAGTGGCATGTTAAATAACACTGCATTACACAAGTACATGTTAACTACTATAGTCACCCTGTGCATTAGATACATAGCTTCATCTCCATACATCTATGTTGAGGATGACAGGGATGTGGCACAGGTATCACCACTTGTACAGTGTGTTGTGTGGGAGTGCAGGAGGCCTAGGCTAGCCCAAATGGTTAGCAGCATGTGTGTGAGTCAGGAAGGAAAGCATGTAAGATGGACCACGGAGAGATGCTGCGTATGTCTGTAGGTGACCTGCATTTGACAGTGGTGTTTGGAAGTGTGCGTGTACATAGTCAAACTCAGAGTTAACCCTACATATCTGTATGTTGGATAGCTTTGGACCATACATGGTAGAGTTGACAGTTCACTGTCTACAACCCTAACACAGGAACTAGCTCTGCCAGAAGTTGCACTAGCATCTCCATGCCCAAGGTCAGAAGTGGTGCTAGTACCTGATGTTGACTGCTGTCTGCTGGGACCGTGTTCCCCATGGGACTGCCCAGGACCATGAGCCCATGGTCTGCTACGTCATAATGTGGACAACACACCCCCTACTTAGCACAAGATGTACTGCCACTACTTGGACATAGGTCAGCAACCCCATCTGCTGAGAGTCCATGTGGCCATGCAAGATCAGCTGATGGGGTTGCTGAACTACGTTCATGGGTCTGATGCCCAATACCAACCAGACATTCCAGCACAGACAATGTGCGGCCCAAGACATACACTGTCTCAGCCCACCTTCTGTCCACTGCATCAGTGAACCAATCCAGGGTGTCCCCAATGTGGTAGAGACAGTCATGGAAGTTAGACTGTGCTGCATCCATAACCCTAAGCAAACATCTGGTGTTCCATTCAGAATGTGCCTGTCCCTCCATGATGGCCCAAAATATGCACTGAGTGACCCATGATTTGATAACTGCAATAGGTGGTGGATGAGCAGCAGACCTCCTACAAGCACTCCTGTCAATCCCCCTGTGTGGGACCTCACCAACTCTCTGAATATGGCCAGTGACTACACTCACTAGAGACATAGTTGCTACACTTTCCTGTTCAATGTCCCCACCCTCTGACTGTCCAATATCTGTGTCCTCCGGGGACTGGTAATGTGTGGGTATATTGTCTGTGTGCAGTGACAATGTGAACAGGAGGGATTTCAACCTCTGGGACAGATTCAGCCCTTGACACCCCCACCTGTGCCTCACTGTGGCCACCACCATCATCATCATCATCAGAGTCTAAAGAGAGACTGACAACAGATGATGTAGGGGACAGAAACCAACCCCCTTGGTCACCTGTGATAAGAAAGAAAAAGCAGTACATTAGTATCTGCACTATTATGTATGAAAAATCTACCAAAACTCATAATAACAAAGACCCACAAGTGGATTAGCAGTCAAACATTTTATATCTACAAAGTACAATCAAGCTGGGTAAAGACAGAAGCCACATTTTCTGATGAAATTACCATATTATAGGTGACGGAAAGCGTTTGCGTTGATAATAAACCTTTTAATGTTTAAACTGTGTTCTACCTTGGATTCTAGGACTCGTTACCACTAGTTTTTTTTTTAAACATTTTATATCTCCACTTTCATCCACAAAAGACTACCTCAGAACAAAATACACATTCAACTCAAGACCTTTATAAGAATCGCTTCAAGTAAATGAAGTAAAACCTAACCAGTAAAATTAACCTTTAATTAATCAACATGAAAGTATACTTTATAACACAACACACAAAACCCAGTACACTTGTATAACAAATATATAGAAATACAGGTTTCAATGCCTAATTTATTTACCATCAAACTCATGTTTTTTAAATGGCATGTCAGCCTAACTGTCTCATGTAACCAGGAGGCTTATTTGCACTTAACTGTAATTAAGTTTAAGTAGAGAATAACACTGGCCCTTAACTTTAATAGAATATAAATGTTTTGTAAGAAAACAGTGTCAAGCTTACCAGGAGCAGGACCATGGCCTTGGACAATCCCTGATGGACCTGTCAAAAGTTGAGGGTGCAGTAATGTCAGTACCACCGCATGTTACAGCACAACAAGGTAATACATGCATATATCTCATATTTAGAGTAGTTACTCTGTTACTTGTTGCATTGGTCACATTCTAAGTATGAGAGTACAACTGAGGATAAATCCCAACACCCCAAAAGAACAAAGACCTGAGACCCACATAAAAGTATGTACAACCTGACACAATGACTGCTACAGTATTACAGTGGTGATCACAGTAAGCTTACTTGCATGCTCCTCTGCTGTGGAAACTGTGGCATCCACTGTGATGAATGCCTGGGAGCTGTCATATACACCTAGGTTCACCAGGAATTCCTCATTAGCTGAAAATGGTTGCTCCACTGTAGGCCCTCCACTGGTGATGTCACAATCCCTGGCTATATCTGCTGCCCTTCTTCATGCAGCACTGACCATCTCCATTTCACAGTGGCAAACCTGCTCATATGTCCTGCCTTGGTGGCCCATGGCATTCACATCCCGGACAAGATCTGCCCACAATGCAGCCTGCTGTTCCCTGTTATGTCTCCCCTGGAGAATAGGATGCAATGATGCTGCCTTAGTCTTCCCAGTATTATTTCATTATCTGCATCTAAGAAAGGTGCATGGCATCTATGGTACATTATTTTTGAAAGACAGCAAAATGGGAACACATTACAGGATCAGATACATGGAAGTACACTATGTAGAGATACAGCAAGAACAAGATATCTGGCACTATCCACTGCTTGCTCACACGTGATACTCCACAGTGTGCAAACATACTATGTGTGTGGCTACAAGTGAAATAGTAGCAATACACAGGTATTCCCCTGTGTGCCATGACATATACTGTTATACGATCATAAACCCAACAATCCAGTCTACTGTGGTGTGTCCCCTAAAAGCAACCACTTGATAATATGTCATAAGATCAGTGCCAGACAAACAGCAGTTTGCTATTACAACCACTATGAAGGGACAGTCCAGCAAGACCAGTGTGCCACAATGACAAAAGACAATGTACCCTTGATGTATTGTACTTTCACTGTAGGTGTAAGAAACCAGTATATCAATGACATGTCATTATCACAGGTCTAAAACAGGCTTAATGCTGTAGTCTAAATTCCCCATACCCCTATTCTCCCATCTGCATCCTGTTATACACAAACAGTTACATACCTGATGGAGTGCAGTACTCCTCTGTTCCTGTAGGTGACCTGCATTTGACAGTGGTGTTTGGAAGTCTGCATGTACATAGTCAAGCTCAGAGTTAGCCCTACATATCTGTATGTTGGACAGCTTTGGACCATACATGGTAGAGTTCACAGTTCACTGTCTCCAACCCTGAACACAGGAACTGGCTCTGCCAGAAGTTGCACTAGCATCTCCATGCCCAAGGTCAGAAGTGGTGCTAGTACCTGATGATGACTGCTGTCTGCTGGGACTATGTCCCCCATGGGACTGCCCAGGACCTTGAGCCTATGGCCTGCTATGTCATGATGTGGACAACACACATCCCTATGCAGCACTAGATGTACTGCCACTACTTGGACATAGGTCAGCAACCCCATCTGCTGAGAGTCCATGTGGCCATGCACGATCAGCTGATGGGGTTGCTGACCTAAGTCCATGGGTATGATGCCCAATACCAACCAGACGTTCCAGCACAGACAATATGCAGCCCAAGACATACACTGTCTCAGCCCACCTTCTGTCCACTGCATCAGTGAACCAATCCAGGGTGTCCCCATTGCGGCAGAGGCAGTCATGGAAGTTAGACTGTGCTGCATCCATAACCCTAAGCAACCATCTGGTGTTCCGTTCAGAATGTGCCTGTCCCTCCATGATGGCCCAAAATATGCACTTAGTGACCCATGATTTGATACCTGCAACAGGTGGTGGAGGGGCAGTAGGCCTCCTACAAGCACCCCTGTCAATCCCCCTCTGTGGGACCTCACCAACTCTCTGACTATGACCAGTGACTACACTCACTAGAGACATAGTTGCCACACTTTCCTGTTCAATGTCCCCAACAATGTGTGGGCATATTGACTGTGTGCAGTGACAATGTGAGCAGAAGAGGGATTTCAACCTCTGGGACAGATTCAGCCCCTGACACCCCCACCTGTGCCTCACTGTGGCCACAACTATCATCATCATCATCAGAGTCTGAAGAGAGACTGACAACAGATGATGTAGGGGACAGAAACCAACCCCCTTGGTCACCTGTGATAAGAAAGAAATAGCAGTACATTAGTACCTGCACTATTATGTATGAAAAATCTACCAAAACTCATAATAATGAAGACCCACAACTGGATTAGCAATCAAACATTTTATATCTACAAAGTACAAACAAGCTGGGTAAAGACAGAAGCCACATTTTCTGATGAAGTTGCCATATTATAGGTGAAGGAAAGCATTTACATTGATAATAAACCTTTAATGTTTAAACTGTGTTCGACCAGGACTCGTTACCACTAGTTTGTTTTTTGAAACATTTTATATCTCCACTTTCATCCACAAAAGACTATCTCAGAACAAAATACACATTCCACTCAAGACCTTTATAAGAATCACTTCAAGTAAATGAAGTAAAACCTGACCAGTAAAATTAACCTTTTATTAATCAACATGAAAGTATACTTGATAACACAACACACAAAACCCAGTACACCTGTCTTAACAAATATACAGAAATACAAGTTTCAATGCCTAATTTATTTACCATCAAACTCATGGTTTTTAAAAGGCATGTCAGCCTAATTTTCTCATGTAAACCAGGAGGCTTATTTGCTATTAACTGTAACTGCCAAAGTGCTTTTTATTCAGCTACACTCCTGTGACTACCCACTCTAAGATCCTTAGGTACCTGCTACAGAATGGAACATAAAAACATTCTACTCTGGTTACACAGAAAATTAAGTTTAAGTAGAGCATAACACTGGCCCTTAACTTTAATAGAATATAAATGTTTTGTAACAAAACAGTGTCAAGCTTACCAGGAGCAGGACCACGGCCTTGGACAATCCTTGATGGACCTGTAAAAAGTTGAGGGTGCAGTAATGTCAGTACCACTGCATGTTACAGCATAACAAGGTAATACATGCATATATCTCACATTTAGAGTAGTTACTCTGTTACTTGTTGCATTGGTCACATTCTGAGTATGAGAGTACAACTGAGGATAAATCCCAACACCCCAAAAGAACAAAGACCTGACACCCACATAAAAGTATGTACAGCCTGACACAATGACTGCTACAGTATTACAGTGGTGATCACAGTAAGCTTACTTGCGTGCTCCTCTGCTGTGGAAACTGTGGCATCCACTGTGATGGATGCCTGGGAGCTGTCATATACACCTAGGTTCACCAGGAATTCCTCATTAGCCGAAAATGGTTGCTCCACTGTAGGCCCTCCACTGGTGATGTCACAATCCCTGGCTACATCTGCTGCCCTTCTTCATGCAGCATTGACCATGTCTATTTCACAGTGTCGAACCTGCTCATATGTCCTGCCCTGGTGGCCCATGGCATTCACATCCCGGACAAGATCTGCCCACAATGCAGCCTGCTGTTCCCTGTTATGCCTCCCCTGGAGAATAGGATGCAATGATGCTGCCTTAGTCCTTCCAGTATTATTTCATTGTCTGCATCTAAGAAGGGTGCATGGCATCTATGGTACATTATTCTTGAAAGACAGCAAAATGGGAACACATTACAGGATCAGATACATGGAAGTACACTATGTAGAGATACAGCAAGGACAAGATATCCGACACTATCCACTGCTTGCTCACACGTGATACTCCACAGTGTGCAAACATACTATGTGTGTGGCTACAAGTGAAATAGTAGCAATACACAGGTATTCCCCTGTGTGCCATGACAGATACTGTTATATGATCATAAACCCAACAATCCAGTCTACTGTGGTGTGTCCCCTAAAAGCAACCACTTGATAATATGTCATAAGACCAGTGCCAGACAAATAGCAGTTTGCTATTACAACCACTATGAAGGGACAGTCCAGCAAGACCAGTGTGCCACAATGACAAAAGACAATGTACCCTTGATGTATTGTACTTCCACTGTAGGTGTAAGAAACCAGGATATCAATGACATGTCATTATCACAGGTCTAAAACAGGCTTAATGCTGTACTCTTAATTCCCCATACCCCTATTCTCCCATCTGCATCCTGTTATACACAAACAGTTACATACCTGATGGAGTACAGTACTCCTCTGTTTCTATGTGCTTTTAGCAATGTTTTCATAAAAGCATGCTCTGTGTGAGGAAAGTCTCATACAGAATTGTTTTTCACAGCCACCTGCTTGCAGGTGATTGCCTCTAAATCAAACTGTGAGTCTGAGATGTTAACTGCAGCCAACACAATTGAATTGCACTATTATTAGCCAAAGACACGCAACCACTGTGCAATATATAAGGCCTCCATGTAGATCAGGGCCCCTTTCTTAAATGTTGTGATGGACATTACTGGGGTGAAGAGTGTACATCATCACAAAGAGTAGGTCTGAAGCAGAAACCTTTACATAGAGCTGTGTGTGCTACAGCCTGTAGCTGCAGATAATACACATAGGCAGAGAGTGTGAACACTTTGGAGGACAACAAGCTGTAGGAGTAACTGTATCAGCTGTGTCAGCCTTATTGTCAAGACAGAGCCAGAGCAAGGGTACCCTTTACATTACAATTAAGGCATGTGCTTATGGTATGTATGATAGTCAACTGTGTCACTAACAGAATATTAGGCAATATATAGTTTTGCTATATGGAGATGAGAAGTGTGCTCTTACGTGCAGGCCTGTGACTTCCAGCACAGTAAATGAGTCATTTAATTTGCAATGCTTTGTGTGAATAAAGTGAGCATGAGTCATTTATTAATTGCTGGCTTCACAATAATGTAAATGAAATGCATCATAGCACTGGATTTGAACCCAGGACTGTCATCATCTCCTTTTGGCTGTTCCCATTAGGGGTCGCCACAGCGGATCATCTATTTCTTCCTGTCCTCTGCATCATGCTCTTTCACACCAACTGCCTGCATGTCCTCTCTCACCACATCCATAAACCTTATCTTAGGCCTTCCTCTTTTCCTCTTAACTGGCAGCTCCAACCTTAGCATCCTTTTCCCAATATACCCAGCATCCCTTCTCAGCACATGTCCAAACCAATGCAATCTTGCCTCTCTTGCTTTGTCTCCAAACTGTCCAACCTGAGCTGACCCTCTAATATACTGATTCCTAATCCTGTCCATCCTAGTCACACCCAGTGCAAATCTTAACATCTTTAACTCGGCCACATCCAGCTCTGACTCCTGCCTTTTCATCAATGCTACCGTCTCCAACACATATAACATAGCTGGTCTCACTACCCTCTTGTAGACCTTCCCTTTCACTCTTACTGGTATCCATCTGTCACAAATCACTCCTGAAACTCTTCTCCACCCATTCCACCCTGCCTGTACTCTCTTCTTCACCTCTCTTCCACACTCGCCATTACTCTGAACTGTTGATCCCAAGTACTTAAACTCATTCACCTTTACCAACTCTACTCCCTGCATCCTCAACATTCCTCTACCCTCCCTCTCATTTACACACATATATTCTGTTTTAGCCCTGCTGACCTTCATTCCTCTCCTCTCTAAAGCATATCTCCACCTCTCTAGGGTCTCCTCAACCTGGTCCCTACTCTCACTACATATCACAATGTCATCTGCAAACATCATAGTCCATCATAGTCCATGGGGCCTCCTGTCAAATCTCATCTGTCAACCTGTCCATCACCACTGCAAATAAGAAAGGGCTCAGAGCTGATCCTTGATGTAATTCCACCTCCACCTTAAATGTATCTGTCACTCCCACCGCAGTCCTCACCAATGTCACACTACCCTTGTACATATCCTGTACAACTCTTACATACTTCTCTGCCACTCCCGACTTCCTCATACAATACCACAACTCCTCTCTAGGCACCCTGTCATATGCTTTCTCTAAGTCCACAAAGACACAATGCAACTCCTTCTGACCTTCTCTATATTTCTCCAACAACACTCTCAAAGCAACTATTGCATCTGTAGTGCTCTTTCCTGGCATGAAACCATACTGCTGAACACTAATCATCACCTCCCTTCTTAACCTAGCTTTCACTACTCTTTCCCATAACTTCAAGATGTGACTGATCAGTTTTATCCCTCTGTAGTTACTGCAGCTCTGCACATCACCCTTATTCTTAAAGATAGGTACCAAAACACTTTTTCTCCACTCCTCAGGCATCCTCTGACTTTCCAAAATTTCATTAAACAATCTGCTTAAAATTCCACTGCCATTTCTCCTAAGCACCTCCATGCTTCCACTGGTATGTTATCTGAGCCAACAGCCTTTCCAGTTGTCATCCTCTTCATAGCTGTCCTTACTTCCTCCTTGCTAATCTGCTTCACTTCCTGATTCACTATCCCTACATCATACAACCTTCTCTCCCTCTCATTCTCATTCATCAGCCCTTCAAAGTACTCTTTCCATCTACACAAAACACTCTCCTCGCTTGTGAGTATGTTTCCATCACTGTCCTTTATCACCCTTACCTGCTGCACATCTTTTCCAGCTCTGTCCCTCTGTCTAGCCAATTGGCACAGTCCTTTTCTCCCTCTTTAGTGTCCAATCTCTCATACAACTCTACATATGCCTTATTCTTAGCCTTCGCCACCTCTCTCTTTGCCATGCGCCTCATCTCCCTATACTCATGTCTACTTTCTTCATCTCTTTGACAATCAAACTTCTTCTTCACCAGCCTCTTCCTCTGTATACTCTCCTGTACTTCCTCATTCCACCACCATGTCTCCTTGTCCTCCTTCCTCTGTCCAGATGTCACACCAAGCACCTACTTAGCAGTCTCCCTTACTAGCTCTGCTGTAGTCACCCAGCTATTCGGTAACTCTTCATTGCCTCCCAGTGCCTGTCTTAACTCTTCCCTGAACTCCACCTCACAATCACCGTTTTTTAACTTCAACCATTTAATCCTTGGCACTGCTTTCACACTCCTCCTCCTCTTCTTGATCACCAACTTCATCCTACAGACCACTATTCTATGCTGCTTAACTACACTTTACCCAGTCACCACTTTACAGTCTCCAATCTCCTTCAGACTGGCCCTCCTACATAGGATATAATCCACCTGTGTGCATCTTTCTCCACTCTTGGACGTTACCCTATGCTCCTCCCTCTTCTTAAAATACGTATTCACCACAGCCATGTCCATTCTTTTTGCAAAATCCACAATCATCTGACCTTCTGCATTCCTCTCCTTAACACCATACCTACCCATCACTTCCTCATCCCCTTTGTTCACTTCACCAACATGCCCATTGAAGTCCGCTCCAATCACTAGTCTCTCCCCCTTGGGTACACTCACCACCACTTCATCCAACTCACTCCAAACTTTGACTTTCTCATCCATTGCACACCCAACTTGTGGAGCATATGCACTAACAACATTCATCATTACACCATCACTTTCAAGCTTCATAAACATCACTCTATCAGACACTCTCTTCACCTCCAAAACACTCTTGGCATACTGTTTCATTAGGATAACCCCTACCCCATTTCTTCTACCATCCACACAATGATAGAACAATTTGAACCTGCCTCCTATACACCTGGCCTTACTTCCCTTCCATCTGGTCTCTTGCACGCACAATATATTAACCTTCCTTCTCTCCATCATATCAGCTAGCTCTCTCCCTATACCAGTCATACTGCCAACATTAAAAGTTCCTACCCTCACTACTACATTCCTAACCTTCCTCCTCTCTTCCTGCCTTCGGGCATGCCTTCCCCCTCCTCTTCTTCTTCGGCCAACAGTAGCCCAATTTCCACCAGCACCCTGTTGACTAACAGTACTGGTGGCAGTCGTTGTTAATCCAGGCCTCGACTGATCCGGTATGTAAATATGAAATGTTTGAACCCAGGACTGTGTGTGGCAAAATGTACTGTAGGCAAGCCATCTAATAGACTGAGAGACTGAGTCACTGCTACTGCAGATGTATTTGCAAAATATATGTGCACACATACAGGCTGTGACAAACATTGTCTATATCTATCAGTATGTGCATGGCTTTATGTGGCTGTATTTCTGCACCAGGGTCCCAGTTGAACAATGTGCTTTGCCATTCATGCATTAGCAGGTGTCTTTGTACATGTTGCTGATAAAAGGGTACATTTACCTACTATCACAGGCCTCACTTACATCCATTATGAGGTGTTTGGCTTTCATTGCTGTACTATTGCACTAGAGTACAAGGTACACTTCCCTTTTTCCCATTACTTTTTATTCAAGTTTGCGCAGCATGGTGCACAGCTCTGTTGAAACATGCCTAATGACTGTAATTGGCAATTACTATGCTTTAGTTAAACCACAAGTTTTAATTAAGAGTGCATGGCGGGTTACTGCAGTGGGCCGCAGGTGTGATAGTCTTGGGTTTGAAACATGGGAGAGGTGTTTATTTTGTACATGTGTCTCACGATTTTATAAATACATATAAAGTCAATATAGCTCAATTTAGCTGAGCTTAGTGAAGCTGGATGATGCAGTGAGACATGCAACATTGTGCTAAAAAATATAAAGAAAAAGTGGGAGATATGAAAGTGGTGAAATGGGGTGCAAGCACGGGGAAAACATAGTGGAAGGCAGGTAGGGATGTGCAGGAATGGTGTAGGAGAGAAGCATAGCTATCCATTTCATGTACAGCAGCAGCTATGCACTTTGACAGAATTTGTACATGACTTGAACTCTCACCCTCAGAAAGTGGGGTGAGGACAACACAACTACATTGTCAAGCCATGTGGGCCAAATTGCATGTGTCAATTAGACAATTGTGCAAAGTGGAGAGCTATATATGGGCCAATGTTTTTTTGGGAAAGGTGCCCCTTTTATTTTTTTAAGTGAGAGTGGAATGTTGGGGAAGGGACACAGGTATGTGTGGGGGAGGTACATTGGGTAGGTGAGGGTGCATTTGCAGACAGACAGACAAGACAGCAGTAAAGGGCGGTATATGACACATGAGGGGGATAAGCACCTTGGATAGGGAGGGTGTTGTGGAATCCAAGTCCCATATGCCTCCACAAGGCAGCAGCATGACTCACATCTCCACCCATGAGACTATTGGCACTCTTCTGTCACTGACCCAAAGGTAGCAGTGATGGTGTCTGGGCACCAGGACAAGGCTGCCCCAACAGGTCTGCCAGCATGCCAGAAAACTAACATGTTATGAGGAAAAGATCAAAAAATATGAGGCAAAAATCTGGACATTCTGCAGAAATCTGGACAGTTGAGAGGTATGTTACTAACCAACACCATGGGTAGTGCAGGGGCACCACTTGTCTGGTTCCCAGATGTGCTGGAACCAGGTGCCATGGCCGGTTGAGGCAAGGTAGGAGGATCAGCTGGAACCAGCCTTCCTTGACATGCTTTGGTAAATGAGATATAGCAATAAGTTAAGATTAGTCATGAGCAAACCATTGTTAGTATTAACAGCATGGAACACCATTTTAAGTAACCCAAATACATATCAATGTATATTATGTGTAACACAATATTAAATAACATAACAGTCAGTATGTTAACAGAATGCCAGTAAGAATTAAAGCATAAGGCCAACAAAATGGTTATTTTAACAAAATATGTTAACATTGAATCATAATAACACATAACAATAATAAAACACATTTCCCAAAATATAGTTATTTTAACAAAATATGTTAATATTAAAACATAAAAATAAATAACAATAAATAAATGAAGATAAGGGGTGGGAAGACAGAGAAAATAATCCATTAGTGACATTGCAGATTATAGCTCTGAAAGCACTGAAATATATAAGCTATAGGTGTGTGTTGTCATTTTGTGTACAGTGACTACAAGTTTCCAATAGCTGATGTAGCACATAAATACCTATCAAGCTGTTTGCAGGGGTCAGTATGGGCCAAGCAACAACAAATGCAAGTACACAACTACACAGAACAGTTTCACATAATGTGGACTTATATAACTACCAAGGTGTTATGTAAGTGGATTTGGTAATTCGTTGCATTCCAGGTAATCATTTGTGTGGTAATCTTGTGACAGACAGATTACACAGTAGTAATTACAGTACGATAAATTGTGACACTTGAGAGCCATATTTGTGTACAGTACCCAGACAACCGTCATACCTTAAATAGCAGGCATGGGAATAGAACCCAATAGCTGTGACTGCAGGGGAGATCTGTAAATACTGGGCTAATTGACTGCAGCAACTCAGTACAGACATGCAAGGAATATAGCCATACTAGACATAGTTAGACAGCTTTATTTATAAATCAACAATGCTGCTTCACACTTTCTTGGCATTGCTGTGAAATATCTGTGAATTGCTCACACGTATCTGCCCATAACATGTGCTACTTCAAACTTATACCTTTTGTTCCTGCGTGGGTGGAAACTAGGGCATTATGTGACTGATAATGGCCTGGAGACAGCCTTGTACCATACTCTAGGTTGAACAATACATGTTACAGGACATTTGTACTGCATTCTTGAACTATTGCAGTTTAATTATTGACTGCAGTGACAGTATAACACACATGCATGGAATACAACTATAATGCACATATTAAAACACATTTATTTATACATCAACACTGCTGCTTATCTATAAATTGTTATTGCTGTTAACTATCTGTGAATTCCACACAAAATATCTGCTCAAAACATCGGCTACCTCACCCATATACCTTTTGATCCTGCATGGGTGGAAATGAGGGCATTATGCGACTGATAATGGCCTGGAGACAACCTTGAACAATACTATGAGTTGAACAAAATACATGTTACAGGACATTTATTTCACTTTCTAGAACTGTTGCAGTGTTATAGTTTATTGCAATGACAATATAACACACTTGTAAGGAATACAACTGTACTGCATATATTACATCAGCTTTATTTGGGAATCAACAATGCTGTTTCACACTTTATATTGGTATTGCTTGCTGATATATTTTTGTGAAGTCCACACACAATATCTGCTCATAGAGTGGACTACCTCACCCATATACCTTTATTACCTGAAGTAGAAGGAACAGAGAGCATTATGCATCACTGATATTGGCCCGGAGACATCCTTGAGCCATACATTGAGTTAAGCAATACAGTTTGCAGGCCATTAGTTTTGCAATTTACAGCTATTGCAGTGTTACACTTGACTGCAGCTAGCTTACCATAGTCATGCAGTGCATACAATTCTACTGCAATGGTTATGACAACACCATCCTGCTATACACCATTTTCTTACTGTTATCGCTATTGTTTACTGTTTATTGTACTAAAGTTGTTATTCTTCATTTATTGCACTACAGCTCGAATTGCCCATGTATTGCACTACAGTTGTCCTTGTGTATACTTTATTGCAATAACTGCTTTACTCTTTCTTGCTTATTGCACTACAGTTAGCATTATAAATCCATACTCACCACACTCATTGTGCAACCTGGCCAGGCACTCCCCATTGACATTGCGAGCCCTCTCAGCTGTATCTGTTGGGAAAGAAGTATATCATTATGCATACCAGTTTTGCAGGCATTCGGCTTGCATTTTGGTAAGACAGTGGACAGCATACTACATATTTGTGAGGCATTCCCGTCCCATGCCTCTTGGACCTAGGTGTCCAAGGTTCCCCTCTTTCTCCTTTTCAGGTCATCATAATGGTGATGATGTTGCTGTCCTGTGTGGAGGATACCAGTGCCACTAGTGAGTTCCCTGGCCAACCAGTCCCAGGTCTCTGTCTTACACTCAGAGCCCTGGTACTTGCCCTGCAACAGCCTGGGTTCATGCTTTTTAACCAGGAGTCCAACAAAGACCCTGGACTCCTGAAGGCCCCATCTCTGCACCCAAAAGCAAAAAACTTCACCAGCACCACCTGCCATATCAGCAGTCGATTCAACTCCAATAACTGATGCAGAATTCCCACCTACTGCTCTTAATATAGGCTGTTTTCCCACCCTTACACATCGCTGAGCAAAATTCAAAAAAGTGCCATGCTACTTAGCAGCACACAAGCCAGCTAAGCAGAGCTAAACACCATGGAAACTTGCATAACCATGGTTTTAGTGCAGCCATTAGCATGTTTTAAGCAGTGCTTAGCATGGTTAATCACTGCTTAGCATCACGTAGCATTGCCAAAATTACCATTTTTTTATTCAGATTAAATTAAAATATACGTTAAAGTATAAACATTATAACTGCTGCAGACTTGAACACAGGGCCTACTACACATTAAGCTAAAATTCTACCCATTTAGCTACTTGGATATTATGAAAACATGTATACCTTCACATATACTACTACGAATAAGACACTAAATAAATATAAATTACATACTGAAGACATTACAGGGAGCCACACCCTGTACATAACATCTCCCTAGGCATCTACAACCATGGGTAGCCGCTACACTTCTCCTTACACTGATTCAATATCCCTGTTCCTACACTCTTCCCTCAGCAGCGTGCCATCATTAATATGCATGGCGTGCTGCTGAAGGGGAACCATGCCCATGTACATGGATACATTCTGTGTAGACTCATAACAGTGCCTACATGGATTTTATTAAATCCTGGAGACAGTGTCATAAAATTAAAGTTTAAATTGCTATCCTATTCTTATCAAACACTGACTTACTAAAGTATTTTTGTATTCCATAAAATACTTCCGAAATGACTTTTTTATGTATACTGCAGAGAACATGTGATTTTTGTATAAATAAAATTCCCTGCATTCCAAAATTTCTAAATATGTAAATTTGTTAATAGTTGAGTTAGCTATGTAGAGTCTTTCCAATAATGCAGTTTAGAAAAGAACTGACGAAAAGGGATGGATGTGGGAGACAGCAAATCTACTACTAATATGAGTGTGTGTGTGTGTCTGTGTGTGTGTGTGTGTCTGTATAACTGTGTATATATATATATATATATATATATATATATATATATATATATATATATATATATATTTTTTTTTTTTTTTTTGAATACAGCTTTCGGGTGTTTGCCTGCCTTGTACAAGTGTTGTGTAGACACTTTTTATTTATTTGTTATCTACTTATTTTTTAATAAATTAAAAAGTAAAGTAAATTAAATGATTATCTTACCTACAACAGACAGTATATTTCCAAAGAAATAAAGGTACTCAACGTACGTAATGAAGCTTCAATGTCATTAAGTTATCCATCTTCACTACAGTGTAGTTAGCAAAAGCGTTTACTGCCTTACCTATAGCATTAACTGCACCAGTGCAGTGGAAAGCACAATGTTATCACTTCAAAGCAGGTACATCAATCATTGATGGGAAAGCCATACTCAGAAAATGCAAAAGTGAGTTTTCATGTCCTGTACTGCAAGTTGTCCTAGACGTGGTGGAAGCTTATGAAAAGGTCCCAAGAAACCTGATTTAGGCAGTCCTGCAATGGTTAGAAACATTGGTAGAATTAATGCAGGCTAAATAGAAGGACCAGATGACACAGTCCGGAACAGTGCCAACAGGCATGTCAGATTTGAGGGGGGTAATAGTAAAACAATCAAACGTAAGTGACCTAGATCCATTTAAAAAAAAACAATCTACTGGAGATACATCAGCAGAGGATTCCTTCTCAGCCACTGACCTGGACATACAGCACAACCTAGACTCCCCCAGCCCAAAAAGAGCTAACACTACTGGCCATTTAGGCCTTATAAAAGGGCAGGGAGAAAACATAACAGGAATAAGCGACATGGAAAGTTTATTGAAACTCTTGACTCAAAAGTAAATGTATGCTCTAATTCCAATGTGTTGAATATCTCCCATGTCACTTTGTCTGATGCAGAGACCAATCTCTTCAATAAAGGCCTTAATGTTATTCCAGCTTTTTTTGTATCAGAGGACATTTTGGCTCAGGATGTTATTGCTTTTTGCAGATTATTGAACTTGAAGTTGCATTTTAATGATAGTGTTATGTCTAATGTTGGTCAAGAATTTACTTATCACAAATCCAAATTTGTTCCACCTATGGATCATAGTGTTCAGTCATTTCAGCTTTTGTTCTCAAAGATTTACATTATTATTCCAGGGACTTCATTTGTCGACCAAACAATCTCTCAATGATTGAGATGGATACTCTACGCGAATTAGAAAATAATAAGGAGATTGTTATTCTATCAGCTGACAAGGGCGGAGCTATTCTTTCAGCTGACAAGGGTGGAGTGGTGGTGGTTATGAGCTGGGACAAATATGATGCTGAAGCACAAAAACAACTAAAGGACAGGAGACACTATTTTAATATGCCTCTTGATCCTACCTTTAGGTTTAAAAAACAAATTTATGAATTTTTGGCCTCTGCGAAGGCTGAGGGTATTATCTCAGACTCTACCTTACATCATCTCACTGTTTCAGATCCCAATAACCAATATATTTATTTTCTACCTACAATCCATAAAGATCTTTTGAATCCACCAGGTAGACTGATTGTTTCTGGCCAAGGGTCCATTACTGAGCCTCTATCCAGGTTTCTTACCAAATATTTACAACCGCTTTTGAAATGGGTAAGAGCCAGGATTCAGGATACAACCAAATTTTTGGACATCATTTCTGATGTACAACTAGAAGAGGGATGGTTCCTTTGTACACTCAATGTTAGTGCATTATATACTAATATTCCTCATCAAGCTGGCATTGAAGCAATTGAATATTGGTTATACAAGTTCAATCTATACCAGCCTGGATTTAATACTTTTCTGATTTGTCTGATGGAGCATGTCCTTACCAAGAATGTTTTCTTTTATGGTGACCAGTGCTACTGGCAGATGAAAGGAACAGCTATGGGTGTATCTTTTGCCCCTATTTATGCGGACCTGTTTATGGTATATGTGGAGGAACATCTCATCCATGACAGGTCCCATAACATTTATTTGGATGAGATTGACATCTGGTGGAGGTTCCTGGATGATTGCTGGATGGTGTGGAGATCAGATGTGGAATATTTATTGGAATTTGTGGGATATTTGAATGAAAATAAATGGGGTCTACAGTTTACAGCAAATTACAATGTGGACCAAATAACATACCTAGATGTCCTGGTAATTAGGAATTCGGACCACATTCTACAAACTGAGGTGTTTTGTAAATTCCCACAATATAATTCCCTTCTCCATGCCTCCAGCTTTCATCCACCCCACATAGCCCAAAACATCCTGAAATCCTAATTTATTAGAATGAGGCGTATCTGTTTGGATGATGCAACTTATGAAACCTTTGGAAAAGATCTTATGGGGTTATAAAATGGGGCATGTACTAACAGCAAGCAACTGGGCATCAAAACTGAATAGGGATGATTTGCTTAAATACAAGGAGAAGCGATAACAGCATACCAATTTACCAATATGTTTAACCACTACTTATGGGAGGAATACGAATTTATTAATGAACAGTGTACAGCGACACTGGAATATTTTGTTAGCTGACAAAACTTTATCAAATCTCCTGGGGGAGAGATGTCAATTTTCGTTCCGCAGAGGCAAAAATATGGGCTCATATTTTAGTTTTTACAAAAGGGACTTGGAATGGCAGTCTATAAGAATTAAACAACAAAAAAACATCACAGGGGATATTTTGACAGGTTGTGCACCATGTGGACACTGCAGTCATTGCACCAACATTGTGAAAACCAAACAGTTTACTAATAGGAATTCGGATACTGTTTTTGACATAAAATTTTTTGCAAACTGCAGTAGTGACTGGGTGATATACTTGGCCATATGTAACTGTTTGGCATTTTATGTGGGACAAACATCTAGACCACTTAGATTGCATATTATGGAGCATATGAGTGACATCAGGAATAGGAGGGCCAATAATGCATTATACAAACATATGTTTAAACACCCGGCAGCAATATTTAAATTTACTATTATAGATAAAATAGTGGGTAATAGATCCCAGAAAGCTGGATGACATTCCATTTTGGATGCAAAGGAGAAAAAGTGGATTATCAAATTGGGAGGGCTTTTCCCACCAGGATTCACTGAACACTTATAATGGGACCAATCAGAGGCTAATTTGTTAGTGAATGACAGTATATAATGAACAATGGTCTTATGTATTTTTAACACTAAGGAAGGCTATCATTAGCCGAAACTGGTCTGTTTCTTTCTGTTGTTCTAACAGTTTGTTATTTATATGACTTAATAAAGGGTCATTGGCACGGTTTCACAGTTTGCTGGCTCATTTTGTGGTTGGATATCGTTCATTGGAGCCGTGCAATTGTCTAACGCGCAGGGGACTTTGTTGGCTATAAAAAATAACTGACACAATGTTGAAATCTAA